>NC_090827.1:22770919-22920919 GCF_028021215.1 Eschrichtius robustus | reverse complement strand
TACGTGTTAGGGTTAGGGTAGGGGTAAGGGTTAGGGTACGAATTAGGGTTAGGGTAGTTATTAAACCTATCCCACTCTCTAGATACCCCTTAGCACGTAATGGAATATTATTTGGGGGTCCAGCCATGGAGAACAGTTTAGACATTAGGATAAGATAAGGAACACACCCATTATAAAGAAATCACATTAGGATTCTCTTTTTAACCTGTTCCTTAAAACACTAGTGCTTAGGAAATCTATTGGAGGCAGAAGCAGTCAAGGGTAGCTTAGGGTTACTGTTAGGGTTAGGGTAAGGGTTAGGGTACGGTTTAGGGTACGGGTTCGGGTACGGCGTAGGGTATGGGTTAGATTTAGGGTTTGTGTTATTTTTAGGGTTAAGCCTCGGTTTAGGTTACGGGATAGGAGTAGGGTATGTGTTAGGGTTAGGGTAGGTGTTAGGCTTAGGGTACGCATTAGGGTTAGGGTAGTTATTAAACCTATCCCACTCTCTAGATCCCCCTTAGCACGTAAAGGAATATAATTTGGTGGTCCAGCAATGGAGAAGAGTTTAGACACTAGGATAAGATAAGGAACACACCCATTATAAAGAAATCACATTAGGATTCTGTTTTTAACCTGTTCCTTAAAACACTAGTGCTTAGGAAATCTATTGGAGGCAGAAGCAGTCAAGGGTAAGTTAGGGGTAGGGTTAGGGTTAGGTTTAGGGATAGGGTACGGCTTAGTTAACGGGTTTGCGTACGGGTTCGTGTACTGCGTAGGGTATGGGTTAGGGTTAGGGTTAGGGTTAGTGTTAGGGTTAGGGCTCGGTTTAGGGTACGGGTTAGGATTAAGGTACGTGTTAGTGTTAGGGTAGGGGTTAGGGTTAGGGTACGCGTTAGGGTAAGGGTAGTTATTAAACCTATCCCACGCTCTAGATACCCCTTAGCACGTAAAGAAATATTATTTGGGGGTCCAGCCTTGGAGAAGAGTTTAGACACTAGGATAAGATAAGGAACACACCCATTATAAAGAAATCACATTAGGATTCTCTTTTTAACCTGTTCCTTAACACACTAGTGCTTAGGAAATCTACTGGAGGCAGAAGCAGTGAAGTGTAGCATAGGGTTAGGGTTAGGGTTAGGGTTTGGGTACGGCTTAGGGTACGTACGGGTTCGGGTACAGGTTTGGGTACGGCGTAGGGTATGGGTTTGGGTTAGGGTTAGGGTTAGGGTTAGGGCTCGGTTTAGGGTACGGGTTAGGATTAGGGTACGTGTTAGGGTTAGGGTAGGGGTTAGGGTTATGTTACGCGTTAGGGTTAGGGTAGGGGTTAGAGTTAGGGTTAGTGCTCGGTTTAGGGTACGGGTTAGGGTTCGGGTACTTGTTAGGGTTAGGGTAGGGGTTAGGGTTAGGGTACGGATTAGGATTGGGGTAGTTATTAAACCTATCCCACTCTCTAGATACCCCTTAGCACGTAAAGGAATATTATTTGGGGGTCCAGCCATGGAGAAGTGTTTAGAAAATAGGATAAGATAAGGAACACCCCCATTATAAAGAAATCACATTAGGATTCTCTTTTTAACCTGTACCTTAAAACACTAGTGCTTAGGAAATCTACTGGAGGCAGAAGTAGTCAAGGGTAGCTTACGGTTACGGTTAGGGTTAGGGTACGGCTTAGGGTACGGGTTCGGGTACGGGTTTGGGTACGGCGTAGGGTATGGGTTAGGGTTAGGGTTAGTGCAAGGGTTAGGGCTCGGTTTAGGGAACGGGTTAGTATTAGGGTACTTGTTAGGGTTAGGGTAGGGATTAGGTTTAGAGTACACGTTAGGTTTAGGGTAGGGGTTGGGGTTAGGGTACGCGTTAGGGTTAGGGTAGTTAATAAGCCTATCCCACTCTCTAGATACCCCTTAGCACGTAAAGGAATATTATTTGGGGGTCCAGCCATGGAGATGAGTTTAGACATTAGGATAAGATAAGGAACACACCCATTATAAAGAAATCACATTAGGATTCTCTTTTTAACCTCTTCCTTAAAACACTAGTGCTTAGGAAATCTATTGCAGGCATAAGCAGTCATGGGTAGCTTAAGGTTAATGTTAGGGTTAGGATTAGGGTTAGGGTACGGTTTAGGGTACGGTTTCGGGTACGGCGTAGGGTATGGGTTTGATTTAGGGTTTGGGTTATTTTTACGGATAGGGCTCGGTTTAGCATACAGGTTAGGAGTAGGGTACGTGTTAGGGTTAGGGTAGGGGTTAGGCTTAAGGTACGCGTTAGGGTTAGGGTAGTTATTAAACCTATCCCACTCTCTAGATACCCCTTAGTACGTAATGGAATATTATTTGGGGGTCCAGCCATGGAGATGAGTTTAGACATTAGGATAAGATAAGGAACACACCCATTATAAAGAAATCACATTAGGATTCTCTTTTTAACCTGTTCCTTAAAACACTAGTGCTTAGGAAATCTATTGGAGTCAGAAGCAGTCAAGGGTAGCTTAGGGTTACTGTAAGGGTTAGGGTTAGGGTTAGGGTAAGGGTTAGGGTACGGTTTAGGGTACGGGTTCGGGTACGGCATAGGGCATGGGTTAGATTTAGGGTTTGGGTTATTTTTAGGGTTAAGCCTCGGTTTAGGATACGGGTTAGGAGTAGGGTACGTGTTAGGGTTAGGGTAGGGGTTAGGCTTAGGGTACGCATTAGGGTTAGGGTAGTTATTAAAACTATCCCACTCTCTAGATCCCCCTTAGCACGTAAAGGAATATAATTTGGGGGTCCAGCAATGGAGAAGAGTTTAGACACTAGGATAAGATAAGGAACACACCCATTATAAAGAAATCACATTAGGATTCTATTTTTAACCTGTTCCTTAAAACACTAGTGCTTAGGAAATATATTGGAGGCAGAAGCAGTCAAGGGTAGCTTAGGGGTAGGTTTAGGGTTAGGGTTAGGGTTAGGTTTAGGGTTAGGGTATGGCTTAGTTAACGGGTTCGGGTACGGGTTCGTGTACTGCGTAGGGTATGGGTTAGGGTTAGGGTTAGGGTTAGTGTTAGGGTTAGGGCTCGGTTTAGGGTACGGGTTAGGATTAGGGTACGTGTTAGTGTTAGGGTAGGGGTTAGTGTTAGGGTACGTGTTAGAGTAAGGGTAGTTATTAAACCTATCCCACGCTCTAGATACCCCTTAGCACGTACAGAAATATTATTTGGGGGTCCAGCCTTGGAGAAGAGTTTAGACACTAGGATAAGATAAGGAACACACCCATTATAAAGAAATCACATTAGGATTCTCTTTTTAACCTGTTCCTTAAAACACTAGTGCTTAGGAAAACTATTGGAGGCAGAAGGAGTCAAGGGTAGCTTAGGGGTAGGTATAGGGTTAGGGTACGGTTTCGGGTACGGCGTACGGTATGCGTTAGGGTTAGGGTTATGGTTAGTGTTAGGGTTAGGGCTCGGTTTAGGGTACGGGTTAGGATTAGCGTACGTGTTAGGGTTAGGGTAGGGGTAAGGGTTAGGGTACGAATTAGGGTTAGGGTAGTTATTAAACCTATCCCACTCTCTAGATACCCCTTAGCACGTAATGGAATATTATTTGGGGGTCCAGCCATGGAGAACAGTTTAGACATTAGGATAAGATAAGGAACACACCCATTATAAAGAAATCACATTAGGATTCTCTTTTTAACCTGTTCCTTAAAACACTAGTGCTTAGGAAATCTATTGGAGGCAGAAGCAGTCAAGGGTAGCTTAGGGTTACTGTTAGGGTTAGGGTTAGGGTTAGGGTACGGTTTAGGGTACGGGTTCGGGTACGGCGTAGGGTATGGGTTAGATTTAGGGTTTGTGTTATTTTTAGGGTTAAGCCTCGGTTTAGGTTACGGGTTAGGAGTAGGGTATGTGTTAGGGTTAGGGTAGGTGTTAGGCTTAGGGTACGCATTAGGGTTAGGGTAGTTATTAAACCTATCCCACTCTCTAGATCCCCCTTAGCACGTAAAGGAATATAATTTGGGGGTCCAGCAATGGAGAAGAGTTTAGACACTAGGATAAGATAAGGAACACACCCATTATAAAGAAATCACATTAGGATTCTGTTTTTAACCTGTTCCTTAAAACACTAGTGCTTAGGAAATCTATTGGAGGCAGAAGCAGTCAAGGGTAAGTTAGGGGTAGGGTTAGGGTTAGGTTTAGGGATAGGGTACGGCTTAGTTAACGGGTTTGCGTACGGGTTCGTGTACTGCGTAGGGTATGGGTTAGGGTTAGGGTTAGGGTTAGTGTTAGGGTTAGGGCTCGGTTTAGGGTACGGGTTAGGATTAAGGTACGTGTTAGTGTTAGGGTAGGGGTTAGGGTTAGGGTACGTGTTAGGGTAAGGGTAGTTATTAAACCTATCCCACGCTCTAGATACCCCTTAGCACGTAAAGAAATATTATTTGGGGGTCCAGCCTTGGAGAAGAGTTTAGACACTAGGATAAGATAAGGAACACACCCATTATAAAGAAATCACATTAGGATTCTCTTTTTAACCTGTTCCTTAACACACTAGTGCTTAGGAAATCTACTGGAGGCAGAAGCAGTGAAGTGTAGCATAGGGTTAGGGTTAGGGTTAGGGTTTGGGTACGGCTTAGGGTACGTACGGGTTCGGGTACAGGTTTGGGTACGGCGTAGGGTATGGGTTTGGGTTAGGTTTAGGGTTAGGGTTAGGGCTCGGTTTAGGGTACGGGTTAGGATTAGGGTACGTGTTAGGTTTAGGGTAGGGGTTAGGGTTATGTTACGCGTTAGGGTCAGGGTAGGGGTTAGTGTTAGGGTTAGTGCTCGGTTTAGGGTACGGGTTAGGGTTCGGGTACTTGTTAGGGTTAGGGTAGGGGTTAGGGTTAGGGTACGGATTAGGATTGGGGTAGTTATTAAACCTATCCCACTCTCTAGATACCCCTTAGCACGTAAAGGAATATTATTTGGGGGTCCAGCCATGGAGAAGTGTTTAGAAAATAGGATAAGATAAGGAACACCCCCATTATAAAGAAATCACATTAGGATTCTCTTTTTAACCTGTACCTTAAAACACTAGTGCTTAGGAAATCTACTGGAGGCAGAAGTAGTCAAGGGTAGCTTACGGTTACGGTTAGGGTTAGGGTACGGCTTAGGGTACGGGTTCGGGTACGGGTTTGGGTACGGCGTAGGGTATGGGTTAGGGTTAGGGTTAGTGCAAGGGTTAGGGCTCGGTTTAGGGAACGGGTTAGTATTAGGGTACTTGTTAGGGTTAGGGTAGGGATTAGGTTTAGAGTACACGTTAGGTTTAGGGTAGGGGTTGGGGTTAGGGTACGCGTTAGGGTTAGGGTAGTTAATAAGCCTATCCCACTCTCTAGATACCCCTTAGCACGTAAAGGAATATTATTTGGGGGTCCAGCCATGGAGATGAGTTTAGACATTAGGATAAGATAAGGAACACACCCATTATAAAGAAATCACATTAGGATTCTCTTTTTAACCTCTTCCTTAAAACACTAGTGCTTAGGAAATCTATTGCAGGCATAAGCAGTCATGGGTAGCTTAAGGTTAATGTTAGGGTTAGGATTAGGGTTAGGGTACGGTTTAGGGTACGGTTTCGGGTACGGCGTAGGGTATGGGTTTGATTTAGGGTTTGGGTTATTTTTACGGTTAGGGCTCGGTTTAGCATACAGGTTAGGAGTAGGGTACGTGTTAGGGTTAGGGTAGGGGTTAGGCTTAAGGTACGCGTTAGGGTTAGGGTAGTTATTAAACCTATCCCACTCTCTAGATACCCCTTAGTACGTAATGGAATATTATTTGGGGGTCCAGACATGGAGATGAGTTTAGACATTAGGATAAGATAAGGAACACACCCATTATAAAGAAATCACATTAGGATTCTCTTTTTAACCTGTTCCTTAAAACACTAGTGCTTAGGAAATCTATTGGAGGCAGAAGCAGTCAAGGGTAGCTTAGGGTTACTGTAAGGGTTAGGGTTAGGGTTAGGGTACGGTTTAGGGTACTGGTTCGGGTATGGCGTAGGGTATGGGTTAGATTTAGTGTTTGGGTTATTTTTAGGGTTAGGCTTCGGTTTAGGATACGGGTTAGGAGTAGGGTACGTGTTAGGGTTAGGGTAGGGGTTAGGCTTAGGGTACGCGTTAGGGTTAGGGTAGTTATTAAAACTATCCCACTCTCTAGATACACTTTAGCACGTAAAGGAATATAGTTTGGGGATCCAGCAATGGAGAAGAGTTTAGACACTAGGGTAAAATAAGGAACACACCCATTATAAAGAAATCACATTAGGATTCTCTTTTTAACCTGTACCTTAAAAAACTAGTGCTTAGGAAATGTATTGGAGGCAGAGGCAATCAAGGGAAGCTTAGGGTTAGGGTTAGGGTTAGGGTTAGGGTTAGGGTTAGGTTTAGGGTTAGGGTACGGCTTAGTGTATGGGTTCGGGTACGGGTTCGTGTACTGCGTAGGGTATGGGTTAGGGTTAGGGTTAGGGTTAGTGTTAGGGTTAGGGCTCGGTTTAGGGTACGGGTTAGGATTAGGGTACGTGAAAGTGTTAGGGTAGGGGTTAGTGTTAGGGTACGCGTTAGGGTAAGGGTAGTTATTAAACCTATCCCACGCTCTAGATACCCCTTAGCACGTAAAGAAATATTATTTGGGGGTCCAGCCTTGGAGAAGAGTTTAGACACTAGGATAAGATAAGGAACACACCCATTATAAAGAATTAACATTAGGATTCCCTTTTTAACCTGTACCTTAAAAAACTAGTGCTTAGGAAATCTACTGCAGGCAGAAGCAGTCAAGGGTAGCTTAGGGTTAGGGTTAGGGTTAGGGTTAGGGTTAGGGTTCGGGTACGGCTTAGGGTACGGGTTCGGGTACGGGTTCGGGTATGGCGTAGGGTATGTGTTAGGGTTAGGGGTAGTGCTGGGTTAGGGCTCGGTTTAGGGTACGGGTTAGGATTAGCGTACGTGTTATGGTTAGGGTAGGGGTAAGGGTTAGGGTACGGATTAGGGTTAGGGTAGTTATTAAACCTATCCCACTCTCTAGATACCCCTTAGCACGTACTGGAATATTATTTGGTGGTCCAGCCATGGAGAACAGTTTAGACATTAGGATAAGATAAGGAACACACCCATTATAAAGAAATCACATTAGGATTCTCTTTTTAACCTGTTCCTTAAAACACTAGTGCTTAGGAAATCTATTGGAGTCAGAAGCAGTCAAGGGTAGCTTAGGGTTACTGTAAGGGTTAGGGTTAGGGTTAGGGTAAGGGTTAGGGTACGGTTTAGGGTACGGGTTCGGGTACGGCATAGGGCATGGGTTAGATTTAGGGTTTGGGTTATTTTTAGGGTTAAGCCTCGGTTTAGGGTACGGGTTAGGAGTAGGGTACGTGTTAGGGTTAGGGTAGGGGTTAGGCTTAGGGTACGCATTAGGGTTAGGGTAGTTATTAAACCTATCCCACTCTCTAGATCCCCCTTAGCACGTAAAGGAATATAATTTGGGGGTCCAGCAATGGAGAAGAGTTTAGACACTAGGATAAGATAAGGAACACACCCATTATAAAGAAATCACATTAGGATTCTGTTTTTAACCTGTTCCTTAAAACACTAGTGCTTAGGAAATATATTGGAGGCAGAAGCAGTCAAGGGTAGCTTAGGGGTAGGTTTAGGGTTAGGGTTAGGGTTAGGTTTAGGGTTAGGGTATGGCTTAGTTAACGGGTTCGGGTACGGGTTCGTGTACTGCGTAGGGTATGGGTTAGGGTTAGGGTTAGGGTTAGTGTTAGGGTTAGGGCTCGGTTTAGGGTACGGGTTAGGATTAGGGTACGTGTTAGTGTTAGTGTAGGGGTTAGGGTTAGGGAACGCGTTAGGGTAAGGGTAGTTAGTAAACCTATCCCACGCTCTAGATACCCTTTAGCACGTAAAGAAAGATTATTTGGGGGTCCAGCCATGGAGAAGAGTTTAGACACTAGGATAAAATAAGGAACACACCCATTATAAAGAAATCACATTAGGATTCTCTTTTTAACCTGTTCCTTAACACACTAGTGCTTAGGAAATCTACTGGAGGCAAAAGCAGTCAAGGGTAGCTTACGGTTAGGGTTAGGGTTACGGTTAGGGTACGGCTTAGGATACGGGTTCGGGTACAGGTTTGGGTACGGCGTAGGGTATGGGTTTGGGTTAGGGTTAGGGTTAGGGTTAGGGCTCGGTTTAGGGTACGGGTTAGGATTAGGTTACATGTTAGGGTTATGGTAGTTATTAGGGTTAGAGTACGCATTAGGTTTAGGGTAGGGGTTAGGGATAGGGTACGCTTTAGAGTTAGGGTAGTTATTAAGCCTATCCCACTCTCTAGATACCCCTTAGCACGTAAAGGAATATTATTTGGGGGTCCAGCCATGGAGAAGAATTTTGACACTAGGATAAGATAAGGAACACACCCATTATAAAGAAATCACATTAGGATTATCTTTTTAACCTGTTCCTTAAAACACTAGTGCTTAGGAAATCTATTGGAGGCTGAAGCAGTCAAGGGTAGCATAAGGTAGGGTTAGGGTTAGGGTTACGGTTAGGGTACGGCGTAGGTTACGGGTTCGGGTACGGCGTAGGGTATGGTTTAAAGTTAGGTTTAGGGTTAGTGTTAGGGTTAGTGCTCGGTTTAGGGTACGGGTTAAGATTAGGGTATGTGTTAGGGTTAGGGTAGGGGTTAGGGTTAGGGTACGGATTAGGGTTGGGGTAGTTATTAAACCTATCCCACTGTCTAGATACTCCTTAGCACGTAAAGGAATATTATTTGGGGTCCAGCCATGGAGAAGAGTTTAGACACTAGGATAAGTTTAGGAACACACCCATTATAAAGAAATCACATTAGGATTCTCTTTTTAACCTGTTCCTTAAAACACTAGTGCTTAGGAAATCTATTGGAGGTAGAAGCATTGAAGGGTAGCTTAGGGTTAGGTTTAGGGTTAGCGTTAGGGTACGGCTTAGTGTACGGGTTTGGGTAGGGGTTCGGGTACAGCGTAGGGTATGGGTTAGGATTAGGGTTAGGGTTAGTGTTAGGGTTAGGGCTCGGTTTAGGGTACGGGTTAGGATTAGGGTTCGAGTTAGGGTTAGGGTAGGGGTGAGGGTTAGGGTACGGATTAGGGTTAGGGTAGTTATTAAACCTATCCCACTATCTAGATACCCCTTATCACGTAATGGAATATTATTTGGGGGTCCAGCCATGGAGATGAGTTTAGACATTAGGATAAGATAAGGAACACACCCATTATAAAGAAATCACATTAGGATTCTCTTTTTAACCTGTTCCTTAAAACACTAGTGCTTAGGAAATCTATTGGAGGCAGAAGCAGTCAAGGGTAGCTTAGGGTTACTTTTAGGGTTAGGGTTAGGGTTAGGGTTAGGGTTAGGGTTAGGGTTAGGGTACGGTTTAGGGTACGGGTTCGGGTATGGCATAGGGTATGGGTTAGATTTAGTGTTTTGGTTATTTTTAGGGTTAGGCCTCGGTTTAGGATACGGGTTAGGAGTAGGGTACGTGTAAGTGTTAGGGTAGGGGTTAGGCTTAGGGTACGCGTTAGGGTTAGGGTAGTTATTAAACCTATCACATTCTCTAGATACACCTTAGCACGTAAAGCAATATAATTTGGGGGTCCAGCAATGGAGAAGAGTTTAGACACTAGGATAAGTTAAGGAACACACCCATTATAAAGAAATCACATTAGGATTCTGTTTTTAACCTGTTCCTTAAAACACTAGTGCTTAGGAAATGTATTGGAGGCAGAGGCAATCAAGGGTAGCTTAGGGTTAGGGTTAGGGTTAGGGTTAGGCTTAGGTTTAGGGTTAGGGTATGGCTTAGTGTACGGATTTGGGTTCGGGTTCGTGTACTGCGTAGGGTATGGGTTAGGGTTAGGGTTAGGGTTAGTGTTAGGGTTAGGGCTCGGTTTAGGATACGGGTTAGGATTAGGGTACGTGTAAGTGTTAGGGTAGGGGTTAGGGTTGGGGTACGCGTTAGGGTAAAGGTAATTATTAAACTTTTCCCACGCTCTAGATACCCCTTAGCACGTAAAGAAATATTATTTGGGGGTCCAGCCTTGGAGAAGAGTTTAGACACTATGATAAGATAAGGAACACACCCATTATAAAGAATTAACATTAGGATTCTCTTTTTAACCTGTTCCTTAACACACTAGTGCTTAGGAAATCTATTGGAGGCAGAAGCAGTGAAGCGTAGCATAGGGTTAGGTTTAGGTTTAGGGTTAGGTTTCGGGTACGGCGTAGGGTATGGGTTAGATTTAGGGTTTGGGTTATTTTTAGGGTTAGGGCTCGGTTTAGGGTACGGGTTAGGATTAGCGTACGTGTTAGGGTTAGGGTAGGGGTAAGGGTTAGGGTACGGATTAGGGTTAGGGTAGTTATTAAACCTATCCCTCTCTCTAGATACCCCTTAGCACGTAATGGAATATTATTTGGGGGTCCAGCCCTGGAGAACAGTTTAGACATTAGGATAAGATAAGGAACACACCCATTATAAAGAAATCACATTAGGATTCAGTTTTTAACCTGTTCCTTAAAACACTAGTGCTTAGGAAATCTATTGGAGGCAGAAGCAGTGAAGCGTAGCATAGGGTTAGGGTTAGGGTTAGGGTTTGGGTACGGCTTAGGGTACGGGTTCGGGTACAGGTTTGGGTACGGCGTAGGGTATGGGTTTGGGTTAGGGTTAGGGTTAGGGTTAGGGCTCGGTTTAGGGTACGGGTTAGGATTAGGGTACGTGTTAGGGTTAGGGTAGGGGTTAGGGTTAGGTTACGCGATAGGGTTAGGGTAGTTATTAAACGTATCCCACTCTCTAGATACCCCTTAGCACGTAAAGGAATATTATTTGGGGGTCCAGCCATGGAGAAGAATTTGGACACTAGGATAAGATAAGGAACACACCCATTATAAAGAAATCACATTAGGATTCTCTTTTTAACCTGTTCCTTAAAACACTAGTGCTTAGGAAATCTGTTGGAGGCTGAAGCAGTCAAGGGTAGCATAGGGTAGGGTTAGGGTTAGGGTAAGGGTTAGTTTACGGCTTAGGTTACGGGTTCGGGTATGGCGTAGGGTATGGGTTAGATTTAGTGTTTGGGTTATTTTTAGGGTTAGGCCTCGGTTTAGGATATGGGTTAGGAGTAGGGTACGTGTAAGGGTTAGGGTAGGGTTTAGGCTTAGGGTACGCGTTACGGTTAGGGTAGTTATTAAACCTATCCCACTCTCTAGATACACCTTAGCACGTAAAGCAATATAATTTGGGGGTCCAGCAATGGAGAAGAGTTTAGACACTAGGATACGATAAGGAACACACCCATTATAAAGAAATCACATTAGGATTCTGTTTTTAACCTGTTCCTTAAAACACTAGTGCTTAGGAAATGTATTGGAGGCAGAGGCAATCAAGGGTAGCTTAGGGTTAGGTTTAGGGTTAGGGTTAGGCTTAGGTTTAGGGTTAGGGTACGGCTTAGTGTACGGATTTGGGTTCGGGTTCGTGTACTGCGTAGGGTATGGGTTAGGGTTAGGGTTAGGGTTAGTGTTAGGGTTAGTGCTCGGTTTAGGGTACGGGTTAAGATTAGGGTATGTGTTAGGGTTAGGGTAGGGGTTAGGGTTAGCGTACGGATTAGGGTTGGGGTAGTTATTAAACCTATCCCACTGTCTAGATACCCCTTAGCACGTAAAGGAATATTATTTGGGGGTCCAGGCATGGAGAAGAGTTTAGACACTAGGATAAGATTAGGAACACACCCATTATAAAGAAATCACATTAGGATTCTCTTTTTAACCTGTTCCTTAAAACACTAGTGCTTAGGAAATCTATTGGAGGTAGAAGCAGTGAAGGGTAGCTTAGGGTTAGATTTAGGGTTAGCGTTAGGGTACGGCTTAGGGTACGGGTTTGGGTAGGGGTTCGGGTACAGCGTAGGGAATGGGTTAGGATTAGGGTTAGGGTTAGTGTTAGGGTTAGGGCTCGGTTTAGGGTACGGTTTAGGATTAGGGTTCGAGTTAGGGTTAGGGTAGGGGTGAGGGTTAGGGTACGGATTAGGGTTAGGGTAGTTATTAAACCTATCCCACTATCTAGATACCCCTTAGCACGTAATGGAATATTATTTGGGGGTCCAGCCATGGAGATGAGTTTAGACATTAGGATAAGATAAGGAACACACCCATTATAAAGAAATCACATTAGGATTCTCTTTTTAACCTGTTCCTTAAAACAATAGTGCTTAGGAAATCTATTGGAGGCAGAAGAATTCAAGGGTAGCTTAGGGTTACTGTTAGGGTTAGGGTTAGGGTTAGGGTTAGGGTTAGGGTACGGTTTAGGGTACGGGTTCGGGTATGGCGTAGGGTATGGGTTAGATTTAGTGTTTGGGTTATTTTTAGGGTTAGGCCTCGGTTTAGGATACGGGTTAGGAGTAGGGTACGTGTAAGTGTTAGTGTAGGGGTTAGGCTTAGGGTACGCGTTAGGGTTAGGGTAGTTATTAAACCTATCCCACTCTCTAGATACACCTTAGCACGTAAAGCAATATAATTTGGGGGTCCAGCAATGGAGAAGAGTTTAGACACTAGGATAAGATAAGGAACACACTCATTATAAAGAAATCACATTAGGATTCTGTTTTTAACCTGTTCATTAAAACACTAGTGCTTAGGAAATGTATTGGAGGCAGAGGCAATCAAGGGAAGCTTAGGGTTAGGGTTAGGGTTAGGGTTAGGGTTAGGGTTAGGTTTAGGGTTAGGGTACGGCTTAATGTATGGGTTCGGGTACGGGTTCGTGTACTTCGTAGGGTATGGGTTAGGGTTAGGGTTAGGGCTCGGTTTAGGGTACGGGTTAGGATTAGGGTACGTGAAAGTGTTAGGGTAGGGGTTACTGTTAGGGTACGCGTTAGGGTAAGGGTAGTTATTAAACCTATCCCACGCTCTAGATACCCCTTAGCACGTAAAGAAATATTATTTGGGGGTCCAGCCTTGGAGAAGAGTTTAGACACTAGGATAAGATAAGGAACACACCCATTATAAAGAATTAACATTAGGATTCCCTTTTTAACCTGTACCTTAAAAAACTAGTGCTTAGGAAATCTACTGCAGGCAGAAGCAGTCAAGGGTAGCTTAGGGTTAGGGTTAGGGTTAGGGTTAGGGTTCGGGTACGGCTTAGGGTACGGGTTCGGGTACGGGTTCGGGTATGGCGTAGGGTATGTGTTAGGGTTAGGGATAGTGCTGGGTTAGGGCTCGGTTTAGGGTACGGGTTAGGATTAGCGTACGTGTTATGGTTAGGGTAGGGGTAAGGGTTAGGGTACGGATTAGGGTTAGGGTAGTTATTAAACCTATCACATTCTCTAGATCCCCCTTAGCACGTAAAGGAATATAATTTGGGGGTCCAGCAATGGAGAAGAGTTTAGACACTAGGATAAGATAAGGAACACACCCATTATAAAGAAATCACATTAGGATTCTGTTTTTAACCTGTTCCTTAAAACACTAGTGCTTAGGAAATATATTGGAGGCAGAAGCAGTCAAGGGTAGCTTAGGGGTAGGTTTAGGGTTAGGGTTAGGGTTAGGTTTAGGGTTAGGGTATGGCTTAGTTAACGGGTTCGGGTACGGGTTCGTGTACTGCGTAGGGTATGGGTTAGGGTTAGGGTTAGGGTTAGTGTTAGGGTTAGGGCTCGGTTTAGGGTACGGGTTAGGATTAGGGTACGTGTTAGTGTTAGGGTAGGGGTTAGGGTTAGGGAACGCGTTAGGGTAAGGGTAGTTATTAAACCTATCCCACGCTCTAGATGCCCTTTAGCACGTAAAGAAAGATTATTTGGGGGTCCAGCCATGGAGAAGAGTTTAGACACTAGGATAAAATAAGGAACACACCCATTATAAAGAAATCACATTAGGATTCTCTTTTTAACCTGTTCCTTAACACACTAGTGCTTAGGAAATCTACTGGAGGCAAAAGCAGTCAAGGGTAGCTTACGGTTAGGGTTAGGGTTAGGGTTAGGGTACGGCTTAGGATACGGGTTCGGGTACAGGTTTGGGTACGGCGTAGGGTATGGGTTTGGGTTAGGGTTAGGGTTAGGGTTAGGGCTCGGTTTAGGGTACGGGTTAGGATTAGGTTACATGTTAGGGTTATGGTAGGGATTAGGGTTAGTGTACGCATTAGGTTTAGGGTAGGGGTTAGGGATAGGGTACGCTTTAGAGTTAGGGTAGTTATTAAGCCTATCCCACTCTCTAGATACCCCTTAGCACGTAAAGGAATATTATTTGGGGGTCCAGCCATGGAGAAGAATTTGGACACTAGGATAAGATAAGGAACACACCCATTATAAAGAAATCACATTAGGATTATCTTTTTAACCTGTTCCTTAAAACACTAGTGCTTAGGAAATCTATTGGAGGCTGAAGCAGTCAAGGGTAGCATAAGGTAGGGTTAGGGTTAGGGTTAGGGTTAGGGTACGGCGTAGGTTACGGGTTCGGGTACGGCGTAGGGTATGGTTTAAAGTTAGGTTTAGGGTTAGTGTTAGGGTTAGTGCTCGGTTTAGGGTACGGGTTAAGATTAGGGTATGTGTTAGGGTTAGGGTAGGGGTTAGGGTTAGGGTACGGATTAGGGTTGGGGTAGTTATTAAACCTATCCCACTGTCTAGATACCCCTTAGCACGTAAAGGAATATTATTTGGGGTCCAGCCATGGAGAAGAGTTTAGACACTAGGATAAGTTTAGGAACACACCCATTATAAAGAAATCACATTAGGATTCTCTTTTTAACCTGTTCCTTAAAACACTAGTGCTTAGGAAATCTATTGGAGGTAGAAGCATTGAAGGGTAGCTTAGGGTTAGGTTTAGGGTTAGCGTTAGGGTACGGCTTAGTGTACGGGTTTGGGTAGGGGTTCGGGTACAGCGTAGGGTATGGGTTAGGATTAGGGTTAGGGTTAGTGTTAGGGTTAGGGCTCGGTTTAGGGTACGGGTTAGGATTAGGGTTCGAGTTAGGGTTAGGGTAGGGGTGAGGGTTAGGGTACGGATTAGGGTTAGGGTAGTTATTAAACCTATCCCACTATCTAGATACCCCTTATCACGTAATGGAATATTATTTGGGGGTCCAGCCATGGAGATGAGTTTAGACATTAGGATAAGATAAGGAACACACCCATTATAAAGAAATCACATTAGGATTCTCTTTTTAACCTGTTCCTTAAAACACTAGTGCTTAGGAAATCTATTGGAGGCAGAAGCAGTCAAGGGTAGCTTAGGGTTACTTTTAGGGTTAGGGTTAGGGTACGGTTTAGGGTACGGGTTCGGGTATGGCATAGGGTATGGGTTAGATTTAGTGTTTGGGTTATTTTTAGGGTTAGGCCTCGGTTTAGGATACGGGTTAGGAGTAGGGTACGTGTAAGTGTTAGGGTAGGGGTTAGGCTTAGGGTACGCGTTAGGGTTAGGGTAGTTATTAAACCTATCACATTCTCTAGATACACCTTAGCACGTAAAGCAATATAATTTGGGGGTCCAGCAATGGAGAAGAGTTTAGACACTAGGATAAGTTAAGGAACACACCCATTATAAAGAAATCACATTAGGATTCTGTTTTTAACCTGTTCCTTAAAACACTAGTGCTTAGGAAATGTATTGGAGGCAGAGGCAATCAAGGGTAGCTTAGGGTTAGGGTTAGGGTTAGGGTTAGGCTTAGGTTTAGGGTTAGGGTATGGCTTAGTGTACGGATTTGGGTTCGGGTTCGTGTACTGCGTAGGGTATGGGTTAGGGTTAGGGTTAGGGTTAGTGTTAGGGTTAGGGCTCGGTTTAGGATACGGGTTAGGATTAGGGTACGTGTAAGTGTTAGGGTAGGGGTTAGGGTTGGGGTACGCGTTAGGGTAAAGGTAATTATTAAACTTTTCCCACGCTCTAGATACCCCTTAGCACGTAAAGAAATATTATTTGGGGGTCCAGCCTTGGAGAAGAGTTTAGACACTATGATAAGATAAGGAACACACCCATTATAAAGAATTAACATTAGGATTCTCTTTATAACCTGTACCTTAAAAAACTAGTGGTTAGGAAATCTACTGGAGGCAAAAGCAGTCAAGGGTAGCTTACGGTTAGGGTTAGGGTTAGGGTTAGGGTACGGCTTAGGATACGGGTTCGGGTACGGGTTCGGGTATTGTGTAGGGTATGGGTTAGAGTTAGGGGTAGTGCTGCGTTAGGGCTCGTTTTAGGGAATGGGTTAGTATTAGGTTACATGTTAGGGTTATGGTAGGGATTAGGGTTAGAGTACGCATTAGGTTTAGGGTAGGGGTTAGGGATAGGGTACGCGTTAGAGTTAGGGTAGTTATTAAGCCTATCCCACTCTCTAGATACCCCTTAGCACGTAAAGGAATATTATTTGGGGGTCCAGCCATGGAGAAAGGTTTAGACACTAGGATAAGATAAGGAACACACCCATTATAAAGAAATCGCATTAGGATTCTCTTTTTAACCTGTTCCTTAAAACACTAGTGCTTAGGAAATCTATTGGAGGTAGAAGCAGTGAAGGGTAGCTTAAGGTTGGGGTTAGGGTTAGCGTTAGGGTACGGGTTTGGATAAGGGTTCGGGTACAGCGTAGGGTATGGGTTAGGGTTAGTGTTAGGGTTAGGGCTCGGTTTAGGGTACGGGTTAGGATTAGGATATGAGTTAGTGTTAGGGTAGTTATTAAACCTATCCCACTCTATAGATAGCCCTTAGCACGTAATGGAATATTATTTGGGGGTCCAGCCATGGAGATGAGTTTAGACATTAGGATAAGATAAGGAACACACCCATTATAAAGAAATCACATTAGGATTCTCTTTTTAACCTGTTCCTTAACACACTAGTGCTTAGGAAATCTATTGGAGGCAGAAGCAGTGAAGCGTAGCATAGGGTTAGGTTTAGGTTTAGGGTTAGGTTTCGGGTACGGCGTAGGGTATGGGTTAGATTTAGGGTTTGGGTTATTTTTAGGGTTAGGGCTCGGTTTAGGGTACGGGTTAGGATTAGCGTACGTGTTAGGGTTAGGGTAGGGGTAAGGGTTAGGGTACGGATTAGGGTTAGGGTAGTTATTAAACCTATCCCACTCTCTAGATACCCCTTAGCACGTAATGGAATATTATTTGGGGGTCCAGCCCTGGAGAACAGTTTAGACATTAGGATAAGATAAGGAACACACCCATTATAAAGAAATCACATTAGGATTCAGTTTTTAACCTGTTCCTTAAAACACTAGTGCTTAGGAAATCTATTGGAGGCAGAAGCAGTGAAGCGTAGCATAGGGTTAGGGTTAGGGTTAGGGTTTGGGTACGGCTTAGGGTACGGGTTCGGGTACAGGTTTGGGTACGGCGTAGGGTATGGGTTTGGGTTAGGGTTAGGGTTAGGGTTAGGGCTCGGTTTAGGGTACGGGTTAGGATTAGGGTACGTGTTAGGGTTAGGGTAGGGGTTAGGGTTAGGTTACGCGATAGGGTTAGGGTAGTTATTAAACGTATCCCACTCTCTAGATACCCCTTAGCACGTAAAGGAATATTATTTGGGGGTCCAGCCATGGAGAAGAATTTGGACACTAGGATAAGATAAGGAACACACCCATTATAAAGAAATCACATTAGGATTCTCTTTTTAACCTGTTCCTTAAAACACTAGTGCTTAGGAAATCTATTGGAGGCTGAAGCAGTCAAGGGTAGCATAGGGTAGGGTTAGGGTTAGGGTAAGGGTTAGTTTACGGCTTAGGTTACGGGTTCGGGTATGGCGTAGGGTATGGGTTAGATTTAGTGTTTGGGTTATTTTTAGGGTTAGGCCTCGGTTTAGGATATGGGTTAGGAGTAGGGTACGTGTAAGGGTTAGGGTAGGGTTTAGGCTTAGGGTACGCGTTACGGTTAGGGTAGTTATTAAACCTATCCCACTCTCTAGATACACCTTAGCACGTAAAGCAATATAATTTGGGGGTCCAGCAATGGAGAAGAGTTTAGACACTAGGATAAGATAAGGAACACACCCATTATAAAGAAATCACATTAGGATTCTGTTTTTAACCTGTTCCTTAAAACACTAGTGCTTAGGAAATGTATTGGAGGCAGAGGCAATCAAGGGTAGCTTAGGGTTAGGTTTAGGGTTAGGGTTAGGCTTAGGTTTAGGGTTAGGGTACGGCTTAGTGTACGGATTTGGGTTCGGGTTCGTGTACTGCGTAGGGTATGGGTTAGGGTTAGGGTTAGGGTTAGTGTTAGGGTTAGTGCTCGGTTTAGGGTACGGGTTAAGATTAGGGTATGTGTTAGGGTTAGGGTAGGGGTTAGGGTTAGGGTACGGATTAGGGTTGGGGTAGTTATTAAACCTATCCCACTGTCTAGATACCCCTTAGCACGTAAAGGAATATTATTTGGGGGTCCAGGCATGGAGAAGAGTTTAGACACTAGGATAAGATTAGGAACACACCCATTATAAAGAAATCACATTAGGATTCTCTTTTTAACCTGTTCCTTAAAACACTAGTGCTTAGGAAATCTATTGGAGGTAGAAGCAGTGAAGGGTAGCTTAGGGTTAGATTTAGGGTTAGCGTTAGGGTACGGCTTAGGGTACGGTTTTGGGTAGGGGTTCGGGTACAGCGTAGGGAATGGGTTAGGATTAGGGTTAGGGTTAGTGTTAGGGTTAGGGCTCGGTTTAGGGTACGGTTTAGGATTAGGGTTCGAGTTAGGGTTAGGGTAGGGGTGAGGGTTAGGGTACGGATTAGGGTTAGGGTAGTTATTAAACCTATCCCACTATCTAGATACCCCTTAGCACGTAATGGAATATTATTTGGGGGTCCAGCCATGGAGATGAGTTTAGACATTAGGATAAGATAAGGAACACACCCATTATAAAGAAATCACATTAGGATTCTCTTTTTAACCTGTTCCTTAAAACAATAGTGCTTAGGAAATCTATTGGAGGCAGAAGAATTCAAGGGTAGCTTAGGGTTACTGTTAGGGTTAGGGTTAGGGTTAGGGTTAGGGTTAGGGTACGGTTTAGGGTACGGGTTCGGGTATGGCGTAGGGTATGGGTTAGATTTAGTGTTTGGGTTATTTTTAGGGTTAGGCCTCGGTTTAGGATACGGGTTAGGAGTAGGGTACGTGTAAGTGTTAGTGTAGGGGTTAGGCTTAGGGTACGCGTTAGGGTTAGGGTAGTTATTAAACCTATCCCACTCTCTAGATACACCTTAGCACGTAAAGCAATATAATTTGGGGGTCCAGCAATGGAGAAGAGTTTAGACACTAGGATAAGATAAGGAACACACTCATTATAAAGAAATCACATTAGGATTCTGTTTTTAACCTGTTCATTAAAACACTAGTGCTTAGGAAATGTATTGGAGGCAGAGGCAATCAAGGGAAGCTTAGGGTTAGGGTTAGGGTTAGGGTTAGGGTTAGGGTTAGGTTTAGGGTTAGGGTACGGCTTAATGTATGGGTTCGGGTACGGGTTCGTGTACTTCGTAGGGTATGGGTTAGGGTTAGGGTTAGGGCTCGGTTTAGGGTACGGTTTAGGATTAGGGTACGTGAAAGTGTTAGGGTAGGGCTTACTGTTAGGGTACGCGTTAGGGTAAGGGTAGTTATTAAACCTATCCCACGCTCTAGATACCCCTTAGCACGTAAAGAAATATTATTTGGGGGTCCAGCCTTGGAGAAGAGTTTAGACACTAGGATAAGATAAGGAACACACCCATTATAAAGAATTAACATTAGGATTCCCTTTTTAACCTGTACCTTAAAAAACTAGTGCTTAGGAAATCTACTGCAGGCAGAAGCAGTCAAGGGTAGCTTAGGGTTAGGGTTAGGGTTAGGGTTAGGGTTCGGGTACGGCTTAGGGTACGGGTTCGGGTACGGGTTCGGGTATGGCGTAGGGTATGTGTTAGGGTTAGGGATAGTGCTGGGTTAGGGCTCGGTTTAGGGTACGGGTTAGGATTAGCGTACGTGTTATGGTTAGGGTAGGGGTAAGGGTTAGGGTACGGATTAGGGTTAGGGTAGTTATTAAACCTATCCCACTCTCTAGATACCCCTTAGCACGTAATGGAATATTATTTGGGGGTCCAGCCATGGAGAACAGTTTAGACATTAGGATAAGATAAGGAACACACCCATTATAAAGAAATCACATTAGGATTCTCTTTTTAACCTGTTCCTTAAAACACTAGTGCTTAGGAAATCTATTGGAGTCAGAAGCAGTCAAGGGTAGCTTAGGGTTACTGTAAGGGTTAGGGTTAGGGTTAGGGTAATGGTTAGGGTACGGTTTAGGGTACGGGTTCGGGTACGGCATAGGGCATGGGTTAGATTTAGGGTTTGGGTTATTTTTAGGGTTAAGCCTCGGTTTAGGATACGGGTTAGGAGTAGGGTACGTGTTAGGGTTAGGGTAGGGGTTAGGCTTAGTGTACGCATTAGGGTTAGGGTAGTTATTAAACCTATCCCACTCTCTAGATCCCCCTTAGCACGTAAAGGAATATAATTTGGGGGTCCAGCAATGGAGAAGAGTTTAGACACTAGGATAAGATAAGGAACACACCCATTATAAAGAAATCACATTAGGATTCTGTTTTTAATCTGTTCCTTAAAACACTAGTGCTTAGGAAATATATTGGAGGCAGAAGGAGTCAAGGGTAGCTTAGGGGTAGGTATAGGGTTAGGGTACGGTTTCGGGTACGGCGTACGGTATGCGTTAGGGTTAGGGTTATGGTTAGTGTTAGGGTTAGGGCTCGGTTTAGGGTACGGGTTAGGATTAGCGTACGTGTTAGGGTTAGGGTAGGGGTAAGGGTTAGGGTACGAATTAGGGTTAGGGTAGTTATTAAACCTATCCCACTCTCTAGATACCCCTTAGCACGTAATGGAATATTATTTGGGGGTCCAGCCATGGAGAACAGTTTAGACATTAGGATAAGATAAGGAACACACCCATTATAAAGAAATCACATAAGGATTCTCTTTTTAACCTGTTCCTTAAAACACTAGTGCTTAGGAAATCTATTGGAGGCAGAAGCAGTCAAGGGTAGCTTAGGGTTACTGTTAGGGTTAGGGTAAGGGTTAGGGTACGGTTTAGGGTACGGGTTCGGGTACGGCGTAGGGTATGGGTTAGATTTAGGGTTTGTGTTATTTTTAGGGTTAAGCCTCGGTTTAGGATACGGGTTAGGAGTAGGGTAACTGTTAGGGTTAGGGTAGGTGTTAGGCTTAGGGTACGCATTAGGGTTAGGGTAGTTATTAAACCTATCCCACTCTCTAGATCCCCCTTAGCACGTAAAGGAATATAATTTGGGGGTCCAGCAATGGAGAAGAGTTTAGACACTAGGATAAGATAAGGAACACACCCATTATAAAGAAATCACATTAGGATTCTGTTTTTAACCTGTTCCTTAAAACACTAGTGCTTAGGAAATCTATTGGAGGCAGAAGCAGTCAAGGGTAAGTTAGGGGTAGGGTTAGGGTTAGGTTTAGGGATAGGGTACGGCTTAGTTAACGGGTTTGCGTACGGGTTCGTGTACTGCGTAGGGTATGGGTTAGGGTTAGGGTTAGGGTTAGTGTTAGGGTTAGGGCTCGGTTTAGGGTACGGGTTAGGATTAAGGTACGTGTTAGTGTTAGGGTAGGGGTTAGGGTTAGGGTACGCGTTAGGGTAAGGGTAGTTATTAAACCTATCCCACGCTCTAGATACCCCTTAGCACGTAAAGAAAGATTATTTGGGGGTCCAGCCATGGAGAAGAGTTTAGACACTAGGATAAAATAAGGAACACACCCATTATAAAGAAATCACATTAGGATTCTCTTTTTAACCTGTTCCTTAACACACTAGTGCTTAGGAAATCTACTGGAGGCAGAAGCAGTGAAGTGTAGCATAGGGTTAGGGTTAGGGTTAGGGTTTGGGTACGGCTTAGGGTACGTACTGGTTCGGGTACAGGTTTGGGTACGGCGTAGGGTATGGGTTTGGGTTAGGGTTAGGGTTAGGGTTAGGGCTCGGTTTAGGGTACGGGTTAGGATTAGGGTACGTGTTAGGGTTAGGATAGGCGTTAGGGTTAGGTTACGCGTTAGGGTTAGGGTAGGGGTTAGTGTTAGGTTTAGTGCTCGGTTTAGGGTACGGGTTAGGGTTAGGGTACTTGTTAGGGTTAGGGTAGGGGTTAGGGTTAGGGTACGGATTAGGGTTGGGGTAGTTATTAAACCTATCCCACTCTCTAGATACCCCTTAGCACGTAAAGGAATATTATTTGGGGGTCCAGCCATGGAGAAGTGTTTAGACAATAGGATAAGGTAAGGAACACCCCCATTATAAAGAAATCACATTAGGATTCTCTTTTTAACCTGTACCTTAAAACACTAGTGCTTAGGAAATCTACTGGAGGCAGAAGTAGTCAAGGGTAGCTTATGGTTAAGGTTAGGGTTAGGGTACGGCTTAGGGTACGGGTTCGGGTACGGGTTCGGGTACGGCGTAGGGTATGGGTTAGGGTTAGGGGTAGTGCTAGGGTTAGGGCTCGGTTTAGGGAACGGGTTAGTATTAGGGTACTTGTTAGGGTTAGGGTAGGGATTAGGTTTAGAGTACACGTTAGGTTTAGGGTAGGGGTTGGGGTTAGGGTACGCGTTAGGGTTAGGATAGTTAATAAGCCTATCCCACTCTCTAGATACCCCTTAGCACGTAAAGGAATATTATTTGGGGGTCCAGCCATGGAGAAGAGTTTAGACACTAGGATAAGATAAGGAACACACCCATTATAAAGAAATCACATTAGGATTCTCTTTTTAACCTGTTCCTTAAAACACTAGTGCTTAGGAAATCTATTGGAGGTAGAAGCAGTGAAGGGTAGCTTAGGGTTAGGTTTAGGGTTAGCGTTAGGGTACGGCTTAGGGTACGCGTTTGGGTAAGGGTTCGGGTACAGCGTAGGGTATGGGTTAGGGTTAGGGTTAGGGTTAGTGTTAGGGTTAGGGCTCGGTTTAGGGTACGGGTTAGGATTAGGGTACGAGTTAGGGTTAGGGTAGGGGTAAGGGTTAGGGTACGGATTAGGGTTAGGGTAGTTATTAAACCTATCCCACTCTCTAGATACCCCTTAGCACGTAATGAAATATTATTTGGTGGTCCAGCCATGGAGATGAGTTTAGACATTAGGATAAGATAAGGAACACACCCATTATAAAGAAATCACATTAGGATTCTCTTTTTAACCTGTTCCTTAAAACACTAGTGCTTAGGAAATCTATTGGAGGCAGAAGCAGTCAAGGGTAGCTTAGGGTTACTGTTAGGGTTAGGGTTAGGGTTAGGGTTAGGGTACGGTTTAGGGTACGGGTTCGGGTATGGCGTAGGGTATGGGTTAGAATTAGGGTTTGGGTTATTTTTAGGGTTAGGCCTCGGTTTAGGATACGGGTTAGGAGTAGGGTACGTGTTAGGGTTAGGGTAGGGGTTAGGCTTAGGTTACGCGTTAGGGTTAGGGTAGTTATTAAACCTATCCCACTCTCTAGATACACTTTAGCACGTAAAGGAATATAATTTGGGGGTCCAGAAATGGAGAAGAGTTTAGACACTAGGATAAGATAAGGAACACACCCATTATAAAGAAATCACATTAGGATTCTGTTTTTAACCTGTTCCTTAAAACACTAGTGCTTAGGAAATGTATTGGAGGCAGAGGCAATCAAGGGTAGCTTAGGGTTAGGGTTAGGGTTAGGGTTAGGGTTAGGTTTAGGGTTAGGGTACGGCTTAGTGTACGGGTTCGGGTACGGGTTCGTGTACTGCGTAGGGTATGGGTTAGGGTTAGGGTTAGGGTTAGTGTTAGGGTTAGGGCTCGGTTTAGGTTACGGGTTAGGATTAGGGTACGTGTTAGTGTTAGGGTAGGGGTTAGTGTTAGGGTACGCGTTAGGGTAAGGGTAGTTATTAAATCTATCCCACGCTCTAGATACCCCTTAGCACGTACAGAAATATTATTTGGGGGTCCAGCCTTGGAGAAGAGTTTAGACACTAGGATAAGATAAGGAACACACCCATTATAAAGAAATCACATTAGGATTCTCTTTTTAACCTGTTCCTTAAAACACTAGTGCTTAGGAAAACTATTGGAGGCAGAAGGAGTCAAGGGTAGCTTAGGGGTAGGTATAGGGTTAGGGTACGGTTTCGGGTACGGCGTACGGTATGCGTTAGGGTTAGGTTTATGGTTAGTGTTAGGGTTAGGGCTCGGTTTAGGGTACGTGTTAGGGTTAGGGTAGGGGTAAGGGTTAGGGTACGAATTAGGGTTAGGGTAGTTATTAAACCTATCCCACTCTCTAGATACCCCTTAGCACGTAATGGAATATTATTTGGGGGTCCAGCCATGGAGAACAGTTTAGACATTAGGATAAGATAAGGAACACACCCATTATAAAGAAATCACATTAGGATTCTCTTTTTAACCTGTTCCTTAAAACACTAGTGCTTAGGAAATCTATTGGAGGCAGAAGCAGTCAAGGGTAGCTTAGGGTTACTGTTAGAGTTAGGGTAAGGGTTAGGGTACGGTTTAGGGTACGGGTTCGGGTACGGCGTAGGGTATGGGTTAGATTTAGGGTTTGTGTTATTTTTAGGGTTAAGCCTCGGTTTAGGATACGGGTTAGGAGTAGGGTATGTGTTAGGGTTAGGGTAGGCGTTAGGCTTAGGGTACGCATTAGGGTTAGGGTAGTTATTAAACCTATCCCACTCTCTAGATCCCCCTTAGCACGTAAAGGAATATAATTTGTGGGTCCAGCAATGGAGAAGAGTTTAGACACTAGGATAAGATAAGGAACACACCCATTATAAAGAAATCACATTAGGATTCTGTTTTTAACCTGTTCCTTAAAACACTAGTGCTTAGGAAATCTATTGGAGGCAGAAGAAGTCAAGGGTAAGTTAGGGGTAGGGTTAGGGTTAGGTTTAGGGATAGGGTACGGCTTAGTTAACGGGTTTGCGTACGGGTTCGTGTACTGCGTAGGGTATGGGTTAGGGTTAGGGTTAGTGTTAGGGTTAGGGCTCGGTTTAGGGTACGGGTTAGGATTAGGGTACGTGTTAGTGTTAGGGTAGGGGTTAGGGTTAGGGTACGCGTTAGGGTAAGGGTAGTTATTAAACCTATCCCACGCTCTAAATACCCCTTAGCACGTAAAGAAAGATTATTTGGGGGTCCAGCCATGGAGAAGAGTTTAGACACTAGGATAAAATAAGGAACACACCCATTATAAAGAAATCACATTAGGATTCTCTTTTTAACCTGTTCCTTAACACACTAGTGCTTAGGAAATCTACTGGAGGCAGAAGCAGTGAAGTGTAGCATAGGGTTAGGGTTAGGGTTAGGGTTTGGGTACGGCTTAGGGTACGTACGGGTTCGGGTACAGGTTTGGGTACGGCGTAGGGTATGGGTTTGGGTTAGGGTTAGGGTTAGGGTTAGGGCTCGGTTTAGGGTACGGGTTAGGATTAGGGTACGTTTTAGGGTTAGGGTAGGGGTTAGGGTTAGGTTACGCGTTAGGGTTAGGGTAGGGTTTAGTGTTAGGGTTAGTGCTCGGTTCAGGGTACGGGTTAGGGTTCGGGTACTTGTTAGGGTTAGGGTAGGGGTTAGTGTTAGGGTACGGATTAGGATTGTGGTAGTTATTAAACCTATCCCACTCTCTAGATACCCCTTAGCACGTAAAGGAATATTATTTGGGGGTCCAGCCATGGAGAAGTGTTTAGACAATAGGATAAGATAAGGAACACCCCCATTATAAAGAAATCACATTAGGATTCTCTTTTTAACCTGTACCTTAAAACACTAGTGCTTAGGAAATCTACTGGAGGCAGAAGTAGTCAAGGGTAGCTTACGGTTACGGTTAGGGTTAGGGTACGGCTTAGGGTACGGGTTCGGGTACGGGTTCGGGTACGGCGTAGGGTATGGGTTAGGGTTAGGGGTAGTGCAAGGGTTAGGGCTCGGTTTAGGGAACGGGTTAGTATTAGGGTACTTGTTAGGGTTAGGGTAGGGATTAGGTTTAGAGTACACGTTAGGTTTAGGGTAGGGGTTGGGGTTAGGGTACGCGTTAGGGTTAGGGTAGTTAATAAGCCTATCCCACTCTCTAGATATCCCTTAGCACGTAAAGGAATATTATTTGGGGGTCCAGCCATGGAGAAGAGTTTAGACACTAGGATAAGATAAGGAACACACCCATTATAAAGAAATCACATTAGGATTCTCTTTTTAATCTGTTCCTTAATACACTAGTGCTTAGGAAATCTATTGGAGGTAGAAGCAGTGAAGGGTAGCTTAGGGTTAGGTTTAGGGTTAGCGTTAGGGTACGGCTTAGGGTACGGGTTTGGGTAAGGGTTCGGGTACAGCGTAGGGTATGGGTTAGGGTTAGGGTTAGGGTTAGTGTTAGGGTTAGGGCTCGGTTTAGGGTACGGGTTAGGATTAGGGTACGAGTTAGTGTTAGGGAAGGGGTAAGGGTTAGGGTACGGATTAGGGTTAGGGTAGTTATTAAACCTATCCCACTCTCTAGATACCCCTTAGCACGTAATGGAATATTATTTGGGGGTCCAGCCATGGAGATGAGTTTAGACATTAGGATAAGATAAGGAACACACCCATTATAAAGAAATCACATTAGGATTCTCTTTTTAACCTGTTTCTTAAAACACTAGTGCTTAGGAAATCTATTGGAGGCAGAAGCAGTCAAGGGTAGCTTAGGGTTACTGTTAGGGTTAGGGTTAGGGTTAGGGTTAGGTTACGGTTTAGGGTACGGGTTCGGGTATGGCGTAGGGTATGGGTTAGATTTAGTGTTTGGGTTATTTTTAGGGTTAGGCTTCGGTTTAGGATACGGGTTAGGAGTAGGGTACGTGTTAGGGTTAGGGTAGGGGTTAGGCTTAGGGTACGCGTTAGGGTTAGGGTAGTTATTAAAACTATCCCACTCTCTAGATACACTTTAGCACGTAAAGGAATATAATTTGGGGGTCCAGCAATGGAGAAGAGTTTAGACACTAGGATAAGATAAGGAAAACACCCATTATAAAGAAATCACATTAGGATTCTGTTTTTAACCTGTTCCTTAAAACACTAGTGCTTAGGAAATGTATTGGAGGCAGAGGCAATCAAGGGAAGCTTAGGGTTAGGGTTAGGTTTAGGGTTAGGGTTAGGGTTAGGTTTAGGGTTAGGGTACGGCTTAGTGTATGGGTTCGGGTAGGGGTTCGTGTACTGCGTAGGGTATGGGTTAGGGTTAGGGTTAGGGTTAGTGTTAGGGTTAGGGCTCGGTTTAGGACACGGGTTAGGATTAGGGTACGTGTAAGTGTTAGGGTAGGGGTTAGGGTTGGGGTACGCGTTAGGGTAAGGGTAGTTATTAAACCTTTCCCACGCTCTAGATACCCCTTAGCACGTAAAGAAATATTATTTGGGGGTCCAGCCTTGGAGAAGAGTTTAGACACTATGATAAGATAAGGAACACACCCATTATAAAGAATTAACTTTAGGATTCCCTTTTTAACCTGTACCTTAAAAAGTAGTGGTTAGGAAATCTACTGGAGGCAAAAGCAGTCAAGGGTAGCTTACGGTTAGGGTTAGGGTTAGGGTTAGGGTACGGCTTAGGATACGGGTTCGGGTATGGGTTCGGGTATTGCGTAGGGTATGGGTTAGAGTTAGGGGTAGTGCTGGGTTAGGGCTCGTTTTAGGGAACGGGTTAGTATTAGGTTACATGTTAGGGTTATGGTAGGGATTAGGGTTAGAGTACGCATTAGGTTTAGGGTAGGGGTTAGGGATAGGGTACGCGTTAGAGTTAGGGTAGTTATTAAGCCTATCCCACTATCTAGATACCCCTTAGCACGTAAAGGAATATTATTTGGGGGTCCAGCCATGGAGAAGATTTTGGACACTAGGATAAGATAAGGAACACACCCATTATAAAGAAATCACATTAGGATTATCTTTTTAACCTGTTCCTTAAAACACTAGTGCTTAGGAAATCTATTGGAGGCTGAAGCAGTCAAGGGTAGCATAGGGTAGGGTTAGGGTTAGGGTTAGGGTTAGGGTACGGCTTAGGTTACGGGTTCGGGTACGGCGTAGGGTATGGGTTAAGGTTAGGGTTAGGGTTAGTGTTAGGGTTAGTGCTCGGTTTAGGGTACGGGTTAAGATTAGGGTATGTGTTAGGGTTAGGGTAGGTGTTAGGGTTAGGGTACGGATTAGGGTTGGGGTAGTTATTAAACCTATCCCACTGTCTAGATACCCCTTAGCACGTAAAGTAATATTATTTGGGGGTCCAGCCATGGAGAAAAGTTTAGACACTAGGATAAGATTAGGAACACACCCATTATAAAGAAATCACATTAGGATTCTCTTTTTAACCTGTTCCTTAAAACACTAGTGCTTAGGAAATCTATTGGAGGCAGAAGAATTCAAGGGTAGCTTAGGGTTACTGTTAGGGTTAGGGTTAGGGTTAGGGTTAGGGTTAGGGTACGGTTTAGGGTACGGGTTCGGGTATGGCGTAGGGTATGGTTTAGATTTAGTGTTTGGGTTATTTTTAGGGTTAGGCCTCGGTTTAGGATACGGGTTAGGAGTAGGGTACGTGTAAGTGTTAGGGTAGGGGTTAGGCTTAGGGTACGCGTTAGGGTTAGGGTAGTTATTAAACCTATCCCACTCTCTAGATACACCTTAGCACGTAAAGCAATATAATTTGTGCGTCCAGCAATGGAGAAGAGTTTAGACACTAGGATAAGATAAGGAACACACTCATTATAAAGAAATCACATTAGGATTCTGTTTTTAACCTGTTCATTAAAACACTAGTGCTTAGGAAATGTATTGGAGGCAGAGGCAATCAAGGGAAGCTTAGGGTTAGGGTTAGGGTTAGGGTTAGGGTTAGGGTTAGGGTTAGGTTTAGGGTTAGGGTACGGCTTAGTGTATGGGTTCGGGTACGGGTTCGTGTACTGCGTAGGGTATGGGTTAGGGTTAGGGTTAGGGCTCGGTTTAGGACACGGGTTAGGATTAGGGTACGTGAAAGTGTTAGGGTAGGGGTTAGTGTTAGGGTACACGTTAGGGTAAGGGTAGTTATTAAACCTATCCCACGCTCTAGATACCCCTTAGCACGTAAAGAAAGATTATTTGGGGGTCCAGCCATGGAGAAGAGTTTAGACACTAGGATAAGATAAGGAACACACCCATTATAAAGAATTAACATTAGGATTCCCTTTTTAACCTGTACCTTAAAAAACTAGTGCTTAGGAAATCTACTGCAGGCAGAAGCAGTCAAGGGTAGCTTAGGGTTAGGGTTAGGGTTAGGGTTAGGGTTCGGGTACGGCTTAGGGTACGGGTTCGGGTACGGGTTCGGGTATGCCGTAGGGTATGTGTTAGGGTTAGGGGTAGTGCTGGGTTAGGGCTCGGTTTAGGGTACGGGTTAGGATTAGCGTACGTGTTATGGTTAGGGTAGGGGTAAGGTTTAGGGTACGGATTAGGGTTAGGGTAGTTATTAAACCTATCCCACTCTCTAGATACCCCTTAGCACGTAATGGAATATTATTTGGGGGTCCAGCCATGGACAACAGTTTAGACATTAGGATAAGATAAGGAACACACCCATTATAAAGAAATCACATTAGGATTCTCTTTTTAACCTGTTCCTTAAAACACTAGTGCTTAGGAAATCTATTGGAGTCAGAAGCAGTCAAGGGTAGCTTAGGGTTACTGTAAGGGTTAGGGTTAGGGTTAGGGTAAGGGTTAGGGTACGGTTTAGGTTACGGGTTCGGGTACGGCATAGGGCATGGGTTAGATTTAGGGTTTGGGTTATTTTTAGGGTTAAGCCTCGGTTTAGGATACGGGTTAGGAGTAGGGTACGTGTTAGGGTTAGGGTAGGGGTTAGGCTTAGGGTACGCATTAGGGTTAGGGTAGTTATTAAAACTATCCCACTCTCTAGATCCCCCTTAGCACGTAAAGGAATATAATTTGGGGGTCCAGCAATGGAGAAGAGTTTAGACACTAGGATAAGATAAGGAACACACCCATTATAAAGAAATCACATTAGGATTCTGTTTTTAACCTGTTCCTTAAAACACTAGTGCTTAGGAAATATATTGGAGGCAGAAGCAGTCAAGGGTAGCTTAGGGGTAGGTTTAGGTTTAGGGTTAGGGTTAGGTTGAGGGTTAGGGTATGGCTTAGTTAACGGGTTCGGGTACGGGTTCGTGTACTGCGTAGGGTATGGGTTAGGGTTAGGGTTAGGGTTAGTGTTAGGGTTAGGGCTCGGTTTAGGGTACGGGTTAGGATTAGGGTACGTGTTAGTGTTAGGGTAGGGGTTAGGGTTAGGGAACGCGTTAGGATAAGGGTAGTTATTAAACCTATCCCACGCTCTAGATACCCTTTAGCACGTAAAGAAAGATTATTTGGGGTTCCAGCCATGGAGAAGAGTTTAGACACTAGGATAAAATAAGGAACACACCCATTATAAAGAAATCACATTAGGATTCTCTTTTTAACCTGTTCCTTAACACACTAGTGCTTAGGAAATCTACTGCAGGCAAAAGCAGTCAAGGGTAGCTTACGGTTAGGGTTAGGGTTAGGGTTAGGGTTAGTGTTAGGGTACGGCTTAGGGTACGGGTTTGGGTAGGGGTTCGGGTACAGCGTAGGGTATGGGTTAGGATTAGGGTTAGGGTTAGTGTTAGGGTTAGGGCTCGGTTTAGGGTACGGGTTAGGATTAGGGTTCGAGTTAGGTTTAGGGTAGGGGTGAGGGTTAGGGTACGGATTAGGGTTAGGGTAGTTATTAAACCTATCCCACTATCTAGATACCCCTTAGCACGTAATGGAATATTATTTGGGGGTCCAGCCCTGGAGAACAGTTTAGACATTAGGATAAGATAAGGAACACACCCATTATAAAGAAATCACATTAGGATTCAGTTTTTAACCTGTTCCTTAAAACACTAGTGCTTAGGAAATCTATTGGAGGCAGAAGCAGTGAAGCGTAGCATAGGGTTAGGGTTAGGGTTAGGGTTTGGGTACGGCTTAGGGTACGGGTTCAGGTACAGGTTTGGGTACGGCGTAGGGTATGGGTTTGGGTTAGGGTTAGGGTTAGGGTTAGGGCTCGGTTTAGGGTACGGGTTAGGATTAGGGTACGTGTTAGGGTTAGGGTAGGGGTTAGGGTTAGGTTACGCGATAGGGTTAGGGTAGTTATTAAACGTATCCCACTCTCTAGATACCCCTTAGCACGTAAAGGAATATTATTTGGGGGTCCAGCCATGGAGAAGAATTTGGACACTAGGATAAGATAAGGAACACACCCATTATAAAGAAATCACATTAGGATTCTCTTTTTAACCTGTTCCTTAAAACACTAGTGCTTAGGAAATCTATTGGAGGCTGAAGCAGTCAAGGGTAGCATAGGGTAGGGTTAGGGTTAGGGTAAGGGTTAGTTTACGGCTTAGGTTACGGGTTCGGGTATGGCGTAGGGTATGGGTTAGATTTAGTGTTTGGGTTATTTTTAGGGTTAGGCCTCGGTTTAGGATATGGGTTAGGAGTAGGGTACGTGTAAGGGTTAGGGTAGGGTTTAGGCTTAGGGTACGCGTTACGGTTAGGGTAGTTATTAAACCTATCCCACTCTCTAGATACACCTTAGCACGTAAAGCAATATAATTTGGGGGTCCAGCAATGGAGAAGAGTTTAGACACTAGGATAAGATAAGGAACACACCCATTATAAAGAAATCACAATAGGATTCTGTTTTTAACCTGTTCCTTAAAACACTAGTGCTTAGGAAATGTATTGGAGGCAGAGGCAATCAAGGGTAGCTTAGGGTTAGGTTTAGGGTTAGGGTTAGGCTTAGGTTTAGGGTTAGGGTACGGCTTAGTGTACGGATTTGGGTTCGGGTTCGTGTACTGCGTCGGGTATGGGTTAGGGTTAGGGTTAGTGTTAGTGTTAGGGTTAGTGCTCGGTTTAGGGTACGGGTTAAGATTAGGGTATGTGTTAGGGTTAGGGTAGGGGTTAGGGTTAGGGTACGGATTAGGGTTGGGGTAGTTATTAAACCTATCCCACTGTCTAGATACCCCTTAGCACGTAAAGGAATATTATTTGGGGGTCCAGGCATGGAGAAGAGTTTAGACACTAGGATAAGATTAGGAACACACCCATTATAAAGAAATCACATTAGGATTCTCTTTTTAACCTGTTCCTTAAAACACTAGTGCTTAGGAAATCTATTGGAGGTAGAAGCAGTGAAGGGTAGCTTAGGGTTAGATTTAGGGTTAGCGTTAGGGTACGGCTTAGTGTACGGGTTTGGGTAGGGGTTCGGGTACAGCGTAGGGAATGGGTTAGGATTAGGGTTAGGGTTAGTGTTAGGGTTAGGGCTCGGTTTAGGGTACGGTTTAGGATTAGGGTTCGAGTTAGGGTTAGGGTAGGGGTGAGGGTTAGGGTACGGATTAGGGTTAGGGTAGTTATTAAACCTATCCCACTATCTAGATACCCCTTAGCACGTAATGGAATATTATTTGGGGGTCCAGCCATGGAGATGAGTTTAGACATTAGGATAAGATAAGGAACACACCCATTATAAAGAAATCACATTAGGATTCTCTTTTTAACATGTTCCTTAAAACAATAGTGCTTAGGAAATCTATTGGAGGCAGAAGAATTCAAGGGTAGCTTAGGGTTACTGTTAGGGTTAGGGTTAGGGTTAGGGTTAGGGTTAGGGTTAGGGTACGGTTTAGGGTACGGGTTCGGGTATGGCGTAGGGTATGGGTTAGATTTAGTGTTTGGGTTATTTTTAGGGTTAGGCCTCGGTTTAGGATACGGGTTAGGAGTAGGGTACGTGTAAGTGTTAGTGTAGGGGTTAGGCTTAGGGTACGCGTTAGGGTTAGGGTAGTTATTAAACCTATCCCACTCTCTAGATACACCTTAGCACGTAAAGCAATATAATTTGGGGGTCCAGCAATGGAGAAGAGTTTAGACACTAGGATAAGATAAGGAACACACTCATTATAAAGAAATCACATTAGGATTCTGTTTTTAACCTGTTCATTAAAACACTAGTGCTTAGGAAATGTATTGGAGGCAGAGGCAATCAAGGGAAGCTTAGGGTTAGGGTTAGGGTTAGGGTTAGGGTTAGGGTTAGGTTTAGGGTTAGGGTACGGCTTAATGTATGGGTTCGGGTACGGGTTCGTGTACTTCGTAGGGTATGGGTTAGGGTTAGGGTTAGGGCTCGGTTTAGGGTACGGGTTAGGATTAGGGTACGTGAAAGTGTTAGGGTAGGGGTTACTGTTAGGGTACGCGTTAGGGTAAGGGTAGTTATTAAACCTATCCCACGCTCTAGATACCCCTTAGCACGTAAAGAAATATTATTTGGGGGTCCAGCCTTGGAGAAGAGTTTAGACACTAGGATAAGATAAGGAACACACCCATTATAAAGAATTAACATTAGGATTCCCTTTTTAACCTGTACCTTAAAAAACTAGTGCTTAGGAAATCTACTGCAGGCAGAAGCAGTCAAGGGTAGCTTAGGGTTAGGGTTAGGCTTAGGGTACGGGTTCGGGTACGGGTTCGGGTATGGCGTAGGGTATGTGTTAGGGTTAGGGATAGTGCTGGGTTAGGGCTCGGTTTAGGGTACGGGTTAGGATTAGCGTACGTGTTATGGTTAGGGTAGGGGTAAGGGTTAGGGTACGGATTAGGGTTAGGGTAGTTATTAAACCTATCCCACTCTCTAGATCCCCCTTAGCACATAAAGGAATATAATTTGGGGGTCCAGCAATGGAGAAGAGTTTAGACACTAGGATAAGATAAGGAACACACCCATTATAAAGAAATCACATTAGGATTCTGTTTTTAACCTGTTCCTTAAAACACTAGTGCTTAGGAAATATATTGGAGGCAGAAGCAGTCAAGGGTAGCTTAGGGGTAGGTTTAGGGTTAGGGTTAGGGTTAGGTTTAGGGTTAGGGTATGGCTTAGTTAACGGGTTCGGGTACGGGTTCGTGTACTGCGTAGGGTATGGGTTAGGGTTAGGGTTAGGGTTAGTGTTAGGGTTAGGGCTCGGTTTAGGGTACGGGTTAGGATTAGGGTACGTGTTAGTGTTAGGGTAGGGGTTAGGGTTAGGGAACGCGTTAGGGTAAGGGTAGTTATTAAACCTATCCCACGCTCTAGATACCCTTTAGCACGTAAAGAAAGATTATTTGGGGGTCCAGCCATGGAGAAGAGTTTAGACACTAGGATAAAATAAGGAACACACCCATTATAAAGAAATCACATTAGGATTCTCTTTTTAACCTGTTCCTTAACACACTAGTGCTTAGGAAATCTACTGGAGGCAAAAGCAGTCAAGGGTAGCTTACGGTTAGGGTTAGGGTTAGGGTTAGGGTACGGCTTAGGATACGGGTTCGGGTACAGGTTTGGGTACGGCGTAGGGTATGGGTTTGGGTTAGGGTTAGGGTTAGGGTTAGGGCTCGGTTTAGGGTACGGGTTAGGATTAGGTTACATGTTAGGGTTATGGTAGGGATTAGGGTTAGAGTACGCATTAGGTTTAGGGTAGGGGTTAGGGATAGGGTACGCTTTAGAGTTAGGGTAGTTATTAAGCCTATCCCACTCTCTAGATACCCCTTAGCACGTAAAGGAATATTATTTGGGGGTCCAGCCATGGAGAAGAATTTGGACACTAGGATAAGATAAGGAACACACCCATTATAAAGAAATCACATTAGGATTATCTTTTTAACCTGTTCCTTAAAACACTAGTGCTTAGGAAATCTATTGGAGGCTGAAGCAGTCAAGGGTAGCATAAGGTAGGGTTAGGGTTAGGGTTAGGGTTAGGGTACGGCGTAGGTTACGGGTTCGGGTACGGCGTAGGGTATGGTTTAAAGTTAGGTTTAGGGTTAGTGTTAGGGTTAGTGCTCGGTTTAGGGTACGGGTTAAGATTAGGGTATGTGTTAGGGTTAGGGTAGGGGTTAGGGTTAGGGTACGGATTAGGGTTGGGGTAGTTATTAAACCTATCCCACTGTCTAGATACCCCTTAGCACGTAAAGGAATATTATTTGGGGTCCAGCCATGGAGAAGAGTTTAGACACTAGGATAAGTTTAGGAACACACCCATTATAAAGAAATCACATTAGGATTCTCTTTTTAACCTGTTCCTTAAAACACTAGTGCTTAGGAAATCTATTGGAGGTAGAAGCATTGAAGGGTAGCTTAGGGTTAGGTTTAGGGTTAGCGTTAGGGTACGGCTTAGTGTACGGGTTTGGGTAGGGGTTCGGGTACAGCGTAGGGTATGGGTTAGGATTAGGGTTAGGGTTAGTGTTAGGGTTAGGGCTCGGTTTAGGGTACGGGTTAGGATTAGGGTTCGAGTTAGGGTTAGGGTAGGGGTGAGGGTTAGGGTACGGATTAGGGTTAGGGTAGTTATTAAACCTATCCCACTATCTAGATACCCCTTATCACGTAATGGAATATTATTTGGGGGTCCAGCCATGGAGATGAGTTTAGACATTAGGATAAGATAAGGAACACACCCATTATAAAGAAATCACATTAGGATTCTCTTTTTAACCTGTTCCTTAAAACACTAGTGCTTAGGAAATCTATTGGAGGCAGAAGCAGTCAAGGGTAGCTTAGGGTTACTTTTAGGGTTAGGGTTAGGGTTAGGGTTAGGGTTAGGGTTAGGGTACGGTTTAGGGTACGGGTTCGGGTATGGCATAGGGTATGGGTTAGATTTAGTGTTTGGGTTATTTTTAGGGTTAGGCCTCGGTTTAGGATACGGGTTAGGATTAGGGTACGTGTAAGTGTTAGGGTAGGGGTTAGGCTTAGGGTACGCGTTAGGGTTAGGGTAGTTATTAAACCTATCACATTCTCTAGATACACCTTAGCACGTAAAGCAATATAATTTGGGGGTCCAGCAATGGAGAAGAGTTTAGACACTAGGATAAGTTAAGGAACACACCCATTATAAAGAAATCACATTAGGATTCTGTTTTTAACCTGTTCCTTAAAACACTAGTGCTTAGGAAATGTATTGGAGGCAGAGGCAATCAAGGGTAGCTTAGGGTTAGGGTTAGGGTTAGGGTTAGGCTTAGGTTTAGGGTTAGGGTATGGCTTAGTGTACGGATTTGGGTTCGGGTTCGTGTACTGCGTAGGGTATGGGTTAGGGTTAGGGTTAGGGTTAGTGTTAGGGTTAGGGCTCGGTTTAGGATACGGGTTAGGATTAGGGTACGTGTAAGTGTTAGGGTAGGGGTTAGGGTTGGGGTACGCGTTAGGGTAAAGGTAATTATTAAACTTTTCCCACTCTCTAGATACCCCTTAGCACGTAAAGAAATATTATTTGGGGGTCCAGCCTTGGAGAAGAGTTTAGACACTATGATAAGATAAGGAACACACCCATTATAAAGAATTAACATTAGGATTCTCTTTATAACCTGTACCTTAAAAAACTAGTGGTTAGGAAATCTACTGGAGGCAAAAGCAGTCAAGGGTAGCTTACGGTTAGGGTTAGGGTTAGGGTTAGGGTACGGCTTAGGATACGGGTTCGGGTACGGGTTCGGGTATTGTGTAGGGTATGGGTTAGAGTTAGGGGTAGTGCTGGGTTAGGGCTCGTTTTAGGGAATGGGTTACTATTAGGTTACATGTTAGGGTTATGGTAGGGATTAGGGTTAGAGTACGCATTAGGTTTAGGGTAGGGGTTAGAGATAGGGTACGCGTTAGAGTTAGGGTAGTTATTAAGCCTATCCCACTCTCTAGATACCCCTTAGCACGTAAAGGAATATTATTTGGGGGTCCAGCCATGGAGAAAGGTTTAGACACTAGGATAAGATAAGGAACACACCCATTATAAAGAAATCGCATTAGGATTCTCTTTTTAACCTGTTCCTTAAAACACTAGTGCTTAGGAAATCTATTGGAGGTAGAAGCAGTGAAGGGTAGCTTAAGGTTGGGGTTAGGGTTAGCGTTAGGGTACGGGTTTGGATAAGGGTTCGGGTACTGCGTAGGGTATGGGTTAGGGTTAGTGTTAGGGTTAGGGCTCGGTTTAGGGTACGGGTTAGGATTAGGATATGAGTTAGTGTTAGGGTAGTTATTAAACCTATCCCACTCTATAGATAGTCCTTAGCACGTAATGGAATATTATTTGGGGGTCCAGCCATGGAGATGAGTTTAGACATTAGGATAAGATAAGGAACACACCCATTATAAAGAAATCACATTAGGATTCTCTTTTTAACCTGTTCCTTAACACACTAGTGCTTAGGAAATCTATTGGAGGCAGAAGCAGTGAAGCGTAGCATAGGGTTAGGTTTAGGATTAGGGTTAGGGTATGGTTTAGGGTATGGTTTCGGGTACGGCGTAGGGTATGGGTTAGATTTAGGGTTTGGGTTATTTTTAGGGTTAGGGCTCGGTTTAGGGTACGGGTTAGGATTAGCGTACGTGTTAGGGTTAGGGTAGGGGTAAGGGTTAGGGTACGGATTAGGGTTAGGGTAGTTATTAAACCTATCCCACTCTCTAGATACCCCTTAGCACGTAATGGAATATTATTTGGGGGTCCAGCCCTGGAGAACAGTTTAGACATTAGGATAAGATAAGGAACACACCCATTATAAAGAAATCACATTAGGATTCTCTTTTTAACCTCTTCCTTAAAACACTAGTGCTTAGGAAATCTATTGCAGGCAGAAGCAGTCATAGGTAGCTTAAGGTTAATGTTAGGGTTAGGGTTAGGGTTAGGGTACGGTTTAGGGTACGGTTTCGGGTACGGCGTAGGGTATGGGTTAGATTTAGGGTTTGGGTTATTTTTAGGGTTAGGGCTCGGTTTAGGATACAGGTTAGGTGTAAGGTACGTGTTAGGGTTAGGGTAGGGGTTAGGCTTAGGGTACGCGTTAGGGTTAGGGTAGATATTAAACCTATCCCACTCTCTAGATCCCCCTTAGCACGTAAAGGAATATAATTTGGGGGTCCAGTAATGGAGAAGAGTTTAGACACTAGGATAAAATAAGGAACACACCCATTATAAAGAAATCACATTAGGATTATCTTTTTAACCTGTTCCTTAAAACACTAGTGCTTAGGAAAAGTATTGGAGGCAGAAGCAGTCAAGTGTAGCTTAGGGGTAGGTTTAGGGTTAGTGTACGGTTTCGGGTACGGCGTAGGGTATGCGTTAGGGTTAGGGTTAGTGTTAGTGTTAGGGTTAGGGCTCGGTTTAGGGTACGGGTTAGGATTAGCGTACGTGTTAGTGTAAGGGTAGGGGTAAGGGTTAGGGTACGGATTAGGGTTAGGGTAGTTATTAAACCTATCCCACTCTCTAGATACCCCTTAGCACCTGAAGGAATATTATTTGGGGGTCCAGCCATGGAGAAGTGTTTAGACACTAGGATAAGTTAAGGAACACACCCATTATAAAGAAATCACATTACGATTCTCTTTTTAACCTGTACCTTAAAACACTAGTGCTTAGGAAATCTACTGGAGGCAGAAGCAGTCAAGGGTAGCTTACGGTTAGGGTTAGGGTTAGGGTTAGGGTACGGCTTAGGTTACGGGTTCGTGTATGGGTTCGGGTATGGCGTAGGGTATGGGTTAGGGTTAGGGGTAGTGCTAGGGTTAGGGCTCGGTTTAGGGTTAGGGTTAGTATTAGGGTACTTTTTAGGGTTAGGGTACGGATTAGGGTTAGAGTACACGTTAGGGTTAGGGTAGGGGTTAGGCTTAGGGTACGCGTTAGGGTTAGGGTAGTTATTAAACCTATCCCACTCTCTAGATCCCCCTTAGCACGTAAAGGAATATAATTTGGGCGTCCAGCAATGGAGAAGAGTTTAGACACTAGGATAAGATAAGGAACACACCCATTATAAAGAAATCACATTAGGATTCTGTTTTTAACCTGTTCCTTAAAACACTAGTGCTTAGGACATCTATTGGAGGCAGAAGCAGTCAAGGGTAGCTTAGGGGTAGGGGTAGGGTTAGGGTTAGGTTTAGGTTTAGGGTTAGGGTATGGCTTAGTTAACGGTTTCGGGTACGGTTTCGTGTACTGCGTAGGGTATGGGTTAGGGTTAGCTTTAGGGTTTGGGTACGGCTTAGGGTACGGGTTCGGGTACAGGTTTGGGTACGGCGTAGGGTATGGGTTTGGGTTAGGGTTAGGGTTAGGGTTAGGGCTCGGTTTAGGGTACAGGTTAGGATTAGCGTACGTGTTACGGTTAGGGTAGGGGTGAGGGTTAGGGTACGGATTAGGGTTAGGGTAGTTATTAAACCTATCCCACTCTCTAGATACCCCTTAGCACGTAATGGAATATTACTTGGGGGTCCAGCCATGGAGAAGAGTTTAGACATTAGGATAAGATAAGGAACACACCGATTATAAAGAAATCATATTAGGATTCTCTTTTTAACCTGTTCCTTAAAACACTAGTGCTTAGGAAATCTATTGGAGGCAGAAGTAGTCATGGGTAGCTTAGGGTTAGGGTTAGGGTTAGGGTTAGGGTTATGGTACGGCTTAGGGTACGGTTTCGGGTACGGGTTCGGGTACGGCGTAGGGTATGGCCTAGGGTTAGTGTTAGTGTTAGTGTTAGGGCTCGGTTTAGGGAGCGGGTTAGGATTAGGGTACTTGATAGGGTTTGGGTAGGGGTTAGGGTTAGGGTACGCGTTAGGTTTAGGGTAGGGTTTAGAGTTAGGGTACGCGTTAGGATTAGGGTAGTTATTAAACCTATCCCAGTCTCTAGATACCCTTAGCACGGAAAGGAATATTATTTGGGGGTCCAGCCATGGAGAAGAGTTTAGACTCTAGGATAAGATATGGAACACAGCCATTATAAAGAAATCACATTAGGATTCTCTTTTTAACCTGTTCCTTAAAACACTAGTGCTTAGGAAATCTATTGGAGGCAGAAGCAGTCATGGGTAGCTTAGGGTTAATGTTAGGTTTAGGGTTAGGGTTAGGGTACGGTTTAGGGTACGGTTTCGGGTACGGCATAGGGTATGGGTTAGATTTAGGGTTTGGGTTATTTTTAGGGTTAGGGCTCGGTTTAGGATACGGGTTAGGAGTAGGGTACGTGTTAGGGTTAGGGTAGGGGTTAGGCTTAGGGTATGCGTTAGGGTTAGGGTAGTTATTAAACCTATCCCACTCTGTAGATACCCCTTAGCACGTAAAGGAATATTATTTGGGGGTCCAGCCATGGAGAAGAGTTTAGACACTAGGATAAGATAAGGAACACACCCATTATAAAGAAATCACATTAGGATTCTCTTTTTAACCTGTTCCTTAAAACACTAGCGCTTAGGAAATCTATTGGAGGTAGAAGCAGTGAAGGGTAGCTTAGCGTTGGGGTTAGGTTTAGCGTTAGGGTAAGGCTTAGAGTACGGGTTTGGGTAAGGGTTCGGGTACAGCGTAGGGTATGGGTTAGGGTTAGGGTTAGGGTTAGTGTTAGGGTTAGGGCTCGGTTTAGGGTACGGGTTAGGATTAGCGTACGTCTTAGGGTTAGGGTAGGGGTAAGGGTTAGGGTACGGATTAGGGTTAGGATAGTTATTAAACCTATCCCACTATCTAGATACCCCTTAGCACGTAATGGAATATTATTTGGGGGTCCAGCCATGGAGAACAGTTTATACATTAGGATAAGATAAGGAACACACCCATTATAAAGAAATCACATTAGGATTCACTTTTTAACCTGTTCCTTAAAACACTAGTGCTTAGGAAATCTATTGGAGGCAGAAGAAGTCAAGGGTAGCTTAGGGTTACTGTTAGGGTTAGGGTTAGGGTTAGGGTACGGTTCAGGGTACGGGTTCGGGTACAGCGTAGGGTATGGGTTAGATTTAGGGTTTGGGTTATTTTTAGGGTTAGGGCTCGGTTTAGGATACGGGTTAGGTGTAGGGTACGTGTTAGGGTTAGGGTAGGGGTTAGGCATAGGGTACGCGTTAGGGTTAGGGTAGTTATTAAACCTATCCCACTCTCTAGATACCCCTTAGCACGTAAAGGAATATAATTTGGGGGTCCGGCAATGGAGAAGAGTTTAGACACTAGGATAAAATAAGGAACACACCCATTATAAAGAAATCAGATTAGGATTCTCTTTTTAAACTGTTCCTTAAAACTCTAGTGCTTAGGAAATCTATTGGAGGCAGAAGCAGTCATGGGTAGCTTAGGGTTAATGTTAGGGTTAGTGTTTGGGTTAGGGTTAGGGTTAGGTTTTGGTTTAGGGTACGGGTTCGGGTACGTGTTCGGGTACGTCGTAGGGTATGGGTTAGATTTAGGGGTTGGGTTAGTGTTAGGGTTAGGGCTCGGTTTAGGGTACGGGTTAGGATTAGCGTACGTGTTAGGGTTAGGGTAGGGGTAAGGGTTAGGGTACGGTTTAGGGTTAGGGTAGTTATTAAACCTATCCCACTCTCTAGATACATCTTAGCACGTAATGGAATATTATTTGGGGGTCCAGCCATGGAGAACAGTTTAGACATTAGGATAAGATAAGGAACACACCCATTATAAAGAAATCACATTAGGATTGTCTTTTTAACCTGTTCCTTAAAACACTAGTGCTTAGGAAATCTATGGGAGGCAGAAGCAGTCAAGGGTAGCTTAGGGTTACTGTTAGGGTTAGGGTTAAGGTTAGGGTAAGGGTTAGGGTACGGTTTAGGATATGGTTTCGGGTACGGCATAGGGTATGGGTAAGATTTAGGGATTGGGTTATTTTTAGGGTTAGGCCTCGGTTTAGGATACGGGTTAGGAGTAGGGTACGTGTTAGGGTTAGTGTAGGGGTTAGGCTTAGGGTACGCGTTAGGGTTAGGGTAGTTATTAAACCTATCCCACTCTCTAGATCCCCCTTAGCACGTAAAGGAATATAATTTGGGGGTCCAGCAATGGAGAAGAGTTTAGACACTAGGATAAAATAAGGAACACACCCATTATAAAGAAATCACATTAGGATTCTGTTTTTAACCTGTTCCTTAAAACACTAGTGCTTAGGAAATTTATTGGAGGCAGAAGCAGTCAAGGGTAGCTTAGGGGTAGGGTTAGGTTTAGGGTTTGGGTTAGGTTTAGGGTTAGAGTACGGCTTAGTTATCGGGTTTGGGTACGGGTTCGTGTACTGCGTAGGGTATGGGTTAGAGTTAGGGTTAGGGTTAATGATAGGGTTAGGGCTCGGTTTAGGGAACGGGTTAGTATTAGGGTACTTGATAGGGTTAGGGTTAGAGTACGCGTTAGGTTTAGGGTAGGGTTTAGGGTTAGGGTACGCGTTAGGGTTAGGGTAGTTATTAAACCTATCCCAGTCTCTAGATACCCTTAGCACGTAAAGGAATATTATTCGGGGGTCCAGCCATGGAGAAGAGTTTAGACTGTAGGATAAGACAAGGAACACAGCCATTATAAAGAAATCACATTAGGATTCTCTTTTTAACCTGTTCCTTAAAACACTAGTGCTTAGGAAATCTATTGGAGGCAGAAGCAGTCATGGGTAGCTTAGGGTTAATGTTAGGGTTAGGGTTAGGGTTAGGTACAGTTTAGGGTACGGTTTCGGGTACGGCATAAGGTATGGGTTAGATTTAGGGTTTGGGTTATTTTTAGGGTTAGGGCTCGGTTTAGGATACTGGTTAGGAGTAGGGTACGTGTTAGTGTTAGGGTAGGGGTTAGGCTTAGGGTACGCGTTAGGGTTAGGGTAGTTATTAAACCTATCCCACTCTCTAGATCCCCCTTAGCACGTAAAAGAATATAATTTGTGGGTCCAGCAATGGAGAAGAGTTTAGACACTAGGATAAAATAAGGAACACACCCATTATAAAGAAATCACATTAGGATTCTCTTTTTAACCTGTTCCTTAAAACACTAGTGCTTAGGAAAACTATTGGAGGCAGAAGGAGTCAAGGGTAGCTTAGGGGTAGGTTTAGGGTTAGGGTACGTTTTCGGTTATGGCATAGGGTATGCGTTAGGTTTAGGGTTAGGGTTAGTGTTAGGGTTAGGGCTCGGTTTAGGGTACGGGTTAGTATTAGAGTACGTGTTAGGGTTAGGGTAGGGGTAAGGGTTAGGGTACGGATTAGGTTTGGGGTAGTTATTAAACTTATCCCACTCTCTAGATGCCCCGTAGCACGTAAAGGAATATTACTTGGGGGACCAGCCATGGAGAAGAGTTTAGACATTAGGATAAGATAAGGAACACAACCATTATAAAGATATCACATTAGGATTCTCATTTTAACCTGTTCCTTAACACACTAGTGCTTAGGAAATCTATTGGAGGCAGAAGCAGTGAAGCGTAGCATAGGGTCACCTTTAGGGTTAGGGTATGTGTAAGGCTTAGGTTACGGGTTCGGGTACAGGTTTTGGTACGGCGTAGGGTATGGGTTTGGGTTAGGGTTAGGGTTAGGGTAGGGGATAGGGTTAGGGTACGGAATAGGGTTGGGGTAGTTATTAAACTTATCCCAGTCTCTAGATGCCCCGTAGCTTGTAAAGGAATATTACTTGGGGGACCAGCCATGGAGAAGGGTTTAGACATTAGGATAAGATAAGGAACACAACCATTATAAAGAAATCACTTTAGGATTCTCTTTTTAAACTGTTCCTTAAAACACTATTGCTTAGGAAATCTATTGGAGGCAGAAGCAGTCAAGGGTATCTTAGGGTTAGTGTTAGGGTTATGGTTAGGGTTAGGGTACGGTTTAGGGTACGGTTTCGGGTAAGTGTTCGGGTACGGCGTAGGGTATGCGTTAGATTTAGGGTTTGGGTTAGGGTTAGGGTTAGGGATCGGTTTAGGATACGGGGTAGGAATAGGGTACGTGTTGGGGTGAGGGTAGGGGTTAGGCTTAGGATACGCGTTAGGGTTAGGGTAGTTATTAAACCTATCCAACTCTCTAGATACCCCTTAGCACCTAAAGGAATATTATTTGGGGATCCAGCCATGGAGAACTGTTTACACACTAGGATAAGATAAGGAACACACCCATTATAAAGAAATCACATTAGGATTCTCTTTTTAACCTGTACCTTAAAACACTAGTGCTTAGGAAATCAACTGGAGGCAGAAGCAGTCAAGGGTAGCTAACGGTGAGGGTTAGGGTTAGGGTTAGGGTACGGCTTAGGGTACGGGTTCGGGTATGGGTTCGGGTATGGCGTAGGGTATGGGTTAGTGTTAGGGGTAGGGTTAGTGTTAGGGTTAGGGCTCGGTTTAGGGTACGGGTTAGTATTAGGGTACGAGTTAGGGTTAGGGTAGTTATTAAACCTATCCCACTCTCTAGATAGCCCTTAGCACGTAATGGAATATTATTTGGTGGTCCAGCCATGGAGATGAGTTTAGACATTAGGATAAGATAAGGAACACACCCATTATAAAGAAATCACATTAGGATTGTCTTTTTAACCTCTTCCTTAAAACACTAGTGCTTAGGAAATCTATTGCAGGCAGAAGCAGTCATGGGTAGCTTAAGGTTAATGTTAGGGTTAGGATTAGGGTTAGGGTACGGTTTAGGGTTAGGGTTAGGGTTAGGGTTAGGGTTAGGGTACGATTTAGGGTACGGGTTCGCGTACGGCGTAGGGTATGGGTTAGATTTAGGGTTGGGGTTATTTTTAGGTTTAGGGCTCGGTTTAGGATACGGGTTAGGTGTAGGGTACGTGTTAGGGTTAGGGTACGGGTTAGGCTTAGGGTACGCGTTAGGGTTAGGGTAGTTATTAAACCTATCCCACTCTCTAGATACCCCTTAGCACGTAAAGGAATATAATTTGAGGGTCCAGCAATGGAGAAGAGTTTAGACACTAGGATAAAATAAGGAACACACCCATTATAAAGAAATCACATTAGGATTCTCTTTTTAACCTGTTCCTTAAAACTCTAGTACTTAGGAAATCTATTGGAGGCAGAAGCAGTCATGGGTAGCTTAGGGGTAGGTTTAGGGTTAAGGTACGGTGTCGGGTACGGCGTAGGGTATGCGTTAGGTTTAGGGTTAGGGTTAATGATAGGGTTAGGGCTCGGTTTAGGGAACGGGTTAGTATTAGGGTACTTGATAGGGTTAGGGTAGGGGTTAGGGTTAGACTACGCGTTAGGTTTAGGGTAGGGTTTAGGGTTAGGGTACGCGTTAGGGTTAGGGTAGTTATTAAACCTATCCCAGTCTCTAGATACCCTTAGCACGTAAAGGAATATTTTTCGGGGGTCCAGCCATGGAGAAGAGTTTAGACTGTAGGATAAGACAAGGAACACAGCCATTATAAAGAAATCACATTAGGATTCTCTTTTTAACCTGTTCCTTAAAACACTAGTGCTTATGAAATCTATTGGAGGCTGAAGCAGTCATGGGTAGCTTAGGGTTAATGTTAGGGTTAGGGTTAGGGTACAGTTTAGGGTACGGTTTCGGGTACGGCATAAGGTATGGGTTAGATTTAGGGTTTGGGTTATTTTTAGGGTTAGGGCTCGGTTTAGGATACTGGTTAGGAGTAGGGTACGTGTTAGTGTTAGGGTAGGGGTTAGGCTTAGGGTACGCGTTAGGGTTAGGGTAGTTATTAAACCTATCCCACTCTCTAGATCCCCCTTAGCACGTAAAAGAATATAATTTGTGGGTCCAGCAATGGAGAAGAGTTTAGACACTAGGATAAAATAAGGAACACACCCATTATAAAGAAATCACATTAGGATTCTCTTTTTAACCTGTTCCTTAAAACACTAGTGCTTAGGAAAACTATTGGAGGCAGAAGGAGTCAAGGGTAGCTTAGGGGTAGGTTTAGGGTTAGGGTACGTTTTCGGGTATGGCATAGGGTATGCGTTAGGTTTAGGGTTAGGGTTAGTGTTAGGGTTAGGGCTCGGTTTAGGGTACGGGTTAGTATTAGAGTACGTGTTAGGGTTAGGGTAGGGGTAAGGGTTAGGGTACGGATTAGGTTTGGGGTAGTTATTAAACTTATCCCACTCTCTAGATGCCCCGTAGCACGTAAAGGAATATTACTTGGGGGACCAGCCATGGAGAAGAGTTTAGACATTAGGATAAGATAAGGAACACAACCATTATAAAGATATCACATTAGGATTCTCATTTTAACCTGTTCCTTAACACACTAGTGCTTAGGAAATCTATTGGAGGCAGAAGCAGTCATGGGTAGCTTAAGGTTAATGTTAGGGTTAGGATTAGGGTTAGGGTACGGTTTAGGGTTAGGGTTAGGGTTAGTGTTAGGGTTAGGGCTCGGTTTAGGGTACGGGTTAGTATTAGGGTACGAGTTAGGGTTAGGGTAGTTATTAAACCTATCCCACTCTCTAGATAGCCCTTAGCACGTAATGGAATATTATTTGGTGGTCCAGCCATGGAGATGAGTTTAGACATTAGGATAAGATAAGGAACACACCCATTATAAAGAAATCACATTAGGATTGTCTTTTTAACCTCTTCCTTAAAACACTAGTGCTTAGGAAATCTATTGCAGGCAGAAGCAGTCATGGGTAGCTTAAGGTTAATGTTAGGGTTAGGATTAGGGTTAGGGTACGGTTTAGGGTTAGGGTTAGGGTTAGGGTTAGGGTTAGGGTACGATTTAGGGTACGGGTTCGCGTACGGCGTAGGGTATGGGTTAGATTTAGGGTTGGGGTTATTTTTAGGTTTAGGGCTCGGTTTAGGATACGGGTTAGGTGTAGGGTACGTGTTAGGGTTAGGGTACGGGTTAGGCTTAGGGTACGCGTTAGGGTTAGGGTAGTTATTAAACCTATCCCACTCTCTAGATACCCCTTAGCACGTAAAGGAATATAATTTGAGGGTCCAGCAATGGAGAAGAGTTTAGACACTAGGATAAAATAAGGAACACACCCATTATAAAGAAATCACATTAGGATTCTCTTTTTAACATGTTCCTTAAAACTCTAGTACTTAGAAAATCTATTGGAGGCAGAAGCAGTCATGGGTAGCTTAGGGGTAGGTTTAGGGTTAAGGTACGGTGTCGGGTACGGCGTAGGGTATGCGTTAGGTTTAGGGTTAGGGTTAATGATAGGGTTAGGGCTCGGTTTAGGGAACGGGTTAGTATTAGGGTACTTGATAGGGTTAGGGTAGGGGTTAGGGTTAGACTACGCGTTAGGTTTAGGGTAGGGTTTAGGGTTAGGGTACGCGTTAGGGTTAGGGTAGTTATTAAACCTATCCCACTCTCTAGATACCCCTTAGCACGTAAAGGAATATTATTTGGGGGTCCATCCATGGAGAAGAGTTTAGACTCTAGGATAAGATAAGGAACACAGCCATTATAAAGAAATCACAATAGGATTCTCTTTTTAACCTGTACCTTAAAACACTAGTGCTTATGAAATCTATTGGAGGCTGAAGCAGTCATGGGTAGCTTAGGGTTAATGTTAGGGTTAGGGTTAGGGTACAGTTTAGGGTACGGTTTCGGGTACGGCATAAGGTATGGGTTAGATTTAGGGTTTGGGTTATTTTTAGGGTTAGGGCTCGGTTTAGGATACTGGTTAGGAGTAGGGTACGTGTTAGTGTTAGGGTAGGGGTTAGGCTTAGGGTACGCGTTAGGGTTAGGGTAGTTATTAAACCTATCCCACTCTCTAGATCCCCCTTAGCACGTAAAAGAATATAATTTGTGGGTCCAGCAATGGAGAAGAGTTTAGACACTAGGATAAAATAAGGAACACACCCATTATAAAGAAATCACATTAGGATTCTCTTTTTAACCTGTTCCTTAAAACACTAGTGCTTAGGAAAACTATTGGAGGCAGAAGGAGTCAAGGGTAGCTTAGGGGTAGGTTTAGGGTTAGGGTACGTTTTCGGGTATGGCATAGGGTATGCGTTAGGTTTAGGGTTAGGGTTAGTGTTAGGGTTAGGGCTCGGTTTAGGGTACGGGTTAGTATTAGAGTACGTGTTAGGGTTAGGGTAGGGGTAAGGGTTAGGGTACGGATTAGGTTTGGGGTAGTTATTAAACTTATCCCACTCTCTAGATGCCCCGTAGCACGTAAAGGAATATTACTTGGGGGACCAGCCATGGAGAAGAGTTTAGACATTAGGATAAGATAAGGAACACAACCATTATAAAGATATCACATTAGGATTCTCATTTTAACCTGTTCCTTAACACACTAGTGCTTAGGAAATCTATTGGAGGCAGAAGCAGTGAAGCGTAGCATAGGGTCACCGTTAGGGTTAGGGTATGGGTAAGGCTTAGGTTACGGGTTCGGGTACAGGTTTTGGTACGGCGTAGGGTATGGGTTTGGGTTAGGGTTAGGGTTAGGGTAGGGGATAGGGTTAGGGTACGGAATAGGGTTGGGGTAGTTATTAAACTTATCCCAGTCTCTAGATGCCCCGTAGCTTGTAAAGGAATATTACTTGGGGGACCAGCCATGGAGAAGGGTTTAGACATTAGGATAAGATAAGGAACACAACCATTATAAAGAAATCACTTTAGGATTCTCTTTTTAAACTGTTCCTTAAAACACTATTGCTTAGGAAATCTATTGGAGGCAGAAGCAGTCAAGGGTAGCTTAGGGTTAGGGTTATGGTTAGGGTTAGGGTACGGCTTAGGGTACAGGTTCGGGCACGGCGTAGAGTGTGGTTTAGGGTTAGGGTTAGGGTTAGTGTTAGGATTAGGGCTCCGTTTAGGATACGGGTTAGGATTAGGGTACTTGTTAGGGTTAGGGTAGGGGTTAGGGTTAGGTTACGCGTTAGGGTTAGGGTAGGGGTTAGTGTTAGGTTACGCGTTACGGTTAGGGTAGTTTTTAAACGTATCCCACTCTCTAGATACCCCGTAGCAAGTAAAGGAATATTATTTGGGGTTCCAGCCATGGAGAAGGGTTTAGACATTAAGATAAGATAAGGAACACACCCATAATAAAGAAATCACATTAGGATTCTCTTTTTAACCTGTTCCTTAAAACACTAGTGCTTAGGAAATCTATTGGAGGCAGAACCAGTCAAGGGTAGCTTAGTGTTAGGGTTCGGGTTAGGGTTAGGGTTAGGGTACGGCTTAGGGTACGGGTTCGGGTACGGCGTAGGGTATGGGTTAGGGTTAGGGTTAGTGTTAGGGTTAGGGCTCGGTTTAGGGAACGGTTTAGGATTAGGGTACTTGTTAGGGTTAGGGTAGGGATTAGGGTTAGAGTGCGCATTAGGTTTAGTGTAGCAGTTAGGGTTAGGGTACGCGTTAGGGTTAGGGTAGTTATTAAACCTATCCCACTCTCTAGATACCCCTTAGCACGTAAAGGAATATTATTTGGGGGTCCATCCATGGAGAAGAGTTTAGACTCTAGGATAAGATAAGGAACACAGCCATTATAAAGAAATCACATTAGGATTCTCTTTTTAACCTGTACCTTAAAACACTAGTGCTTAGGAAATCTACTGGAGGCAGAAGCAGTCAAGGGTAGCTTACGGTTAGGGTTAGGGTTAGGGTTAGGGTACGGCTTAGGGTACGGGTTCGGGTATGGGTTCGGGTATGGCGTAGGGTATGCGTTAGATTTAGGGTTTGGGTTAGTGTTAGGGTTAGGGCTCGGTTTAGGATACGGGGTAGGATTAGGGTACGTGTTAGGGTGAGGGTAGGGGTTAGGCTTAGGATACGCGTTAGGGTTAGGGTAGTAATTAAACCTATCCAACTCTCTAGATACCCCTTAGCACCTGAAGGAATATTATTTGGGTTCCAGCCATGGAGAAGTGTTTAGACACTAGGATAAGATAAGGAACACACCCATTATAAAGAAATCACATTAGGATTCTCTTTTTAACCTGTACCTTAAAACACTAGTGCTTAGGAAATCTACTGGAGGCAGAAGCAGTCAAGGGTAGCTTACGGTTAGGGTTAGGGTTAGGGTTAGGGTACGGCTTAGGGTACGGGTTCGGGTATGGGTTCGGGTATGGCGTAGGGTATGGGTTAGGGTTAGGGGTAGTGCTAGGGTTAGGGCTCGGTTTAGGGAACGGGTTAGTATTAGGGTACTTGTTAGGGTAGGGATTAGGGTTAGAGTACACGTTAGGTTTAGGGTAGGGGTTGAGGTTAGGGTACGCGTTAGGGTTAGGGTAGTTATTAAACCTATCCCACTCTCTAGATACCCCTTAGCACGTAAAGGAATATTATTTGGGGGTCCAGCCATGGAGAAGAGTTTAGACACTAGGGTAAGATAAGGAACACACCCATTATAAAGAAATCACATTAGGATTCTCTTTTTAACCTGTTCCTTAAAACACTAGCGCTTAGGAAATCTATTGGAGGTAGAAGCAGTGAAGGGTAGCTTAGCGTTGGGTTTAGGTTTAGCGTTAGGGTAAGGCTTAGCGTACGGGTTTGGGTAAGGGTTCGGGTACAGCGTAGGGTATGGGTTAGGGTTAGGGTTAGTGTTAGGGTTAGGGCTCGGTTTAGGGTACGGGTTAGGATTAGCATACGTGTTAGGGTTAGGGTAGGGGTGAGGGTTAGGGTACGGATTACGGTTAGGGTAGTTATTAAACCTATCCCACTCTCTAGATACCCCTTAGCACGTAATGGAATATTATTTGGGGGTCCAGCCATGGAGAAGAGTTTAGACATTAGGATAAGATAAGGAACACACCGATTATAAAGAAATCATATTAGGATTCTCTTTTTAACCTGTTCCTTAAAACACTAGTGCTTAGGAAATCTATTGGAGTCCGAAGTAGTCATGGGTAGCTTAGGGTTAGGGTTAGGGTTAGGGTTAGGGTTATGGTATGGCTTAGGGTATGGTTTCGGGTACGGGTTCGGGTACGGCGTAGGGTATGGGCTAGGGTTAGGGTTAGTGTTAGGGTTAGGGCTCGGTTTAGGGAGCGGGTTAGGATTAGGGTACTTGATTGGGTTTGGGTAGGGGTTAGGGTTAGAGTACGCGTTAGGTTTAGGGTAGGGTTTAGAGTTAGGGTACGCGTTAGGGTTAGGGTAGTTATTAAACCTATCCCACTCTCTAGATAGCCCTTAGCACGTAATGGAATATTATTTGGGGGTCCAGGCATGGAGATGAGTTTAGACATTAGGATAAGATAAGGAACACACCCATTATAAAGAAATCACATTAGGATTCTCTTTTTAACCTCTTCCTTAAAACACTAGTGCTTAGGAAATCTATTGCAGGCAGAAGCAGTCATGGGTAGCTTAAGGTTAATGTTAGGGTTAGGATTAGGGTTAGGGTACGGTTTAGGGTACGGTTTCGGGTACGGCCTAGGGTATGGGTTAGATTTAGGGTTTGGGTTATTTTTAGGGTTAGGGCTCGGTATAGGATACGGGTTAGGAGTAGGGTACGTGTTAGGTTTAGGGTAGGGGTTAGGCTTGGGGTACGCGTTAGGGTTAGGGTAGTTATTAAACCTATCACACGCTCTAGATACCCCTTAGCACGTAAAGAAATATTATTTGGGGATCCAGCCATGGAGAAGAGTTTAGACACTAGGATAAAATAGGGAACACACCCATTATAAAGAAATCACATTAGGATTCTTTTTTTAACCTGTTCCTTAACACACTAGTGCTTAGGAAATCTATTGGAGGCAGAAGCAGTGAAGCGTAGCATAGGGTTAGGGTTAGGGTTAGGGTTTGGGTACGGCTTAGGGTATGGGTTTGGGTTAGGGTTAGGGTTAGGTTTAGGGCTCGGTTTAGGGTACGGGTTAGTATTAGGGTAGGTGTTAGGGTTAGGGTAGGTGTTAGGGTTAGGGTACGGATTAGGGTTGGGGTAGTTATTAAACTTATCCCACTCTCTAGATGCCCCGTAGCACGTAAAGGAATATTACTTGGGGGACCAGCCATGGAGAAGAGTTTAGACATTAGGATAAGATAAGGAACACAACCATTATAAAGAAATCAAATTAGGATTCTCATTTTAACCTGTTCCTTAACACACTAGTGCTTAGGAAATCTATTGGAGGCAGAAGCAGTGAAGCGTAGCATAGGGTCAGGGTTAGGGTTAGGGTATGGGTACGGCTTAGGTTACGGGTTCGGGTACAGGTTTGGGTACGGCGTAGGGTATGGGTTTGGGTTAGGGTTAGGGTTAGGGTAGGGGATAGGGTTTGGGTACAGATTAGGGTTGGGGTAGTTATTAAACTTATCCCAGTCTCTAGATGCCCCGTAGCTTGTAAAGGAATATTACTTGGGGGACCAGCCATGGAGAAGAGTTTAGACATTAGGATAAGATAAGGAACACAACCATTATAAAGAAATCACATTAGGATTCTCTTTTTAACCTGTTCCTTAAAACACTATTGCTTAGGAAATCTATTGGAAGCAGAAGCTGTCAAGGGTAGCTTAGGGTTAGGGTTATGGTTAGGGTTAGGGTTAGGGTACGGCTTAGGGTACAGGTTCGGGTACGGCGTAGGGTGTGGTTTAGGGTTAGGGTTAGGGTTAGTGTTAGGGTTAGGGCTCGGTTTAGGATACGGGTTAGGATTAGGGTACTTGTTAGTGTTAGGGTAGGGGTTAGGGTTAGGTTACGCGTTAGGGTTAGGGTAGGGGTTAGTGTTAGGTTACGCGTTAGGGTTAGGGTAGTTATTAAACGTATCCCATTCTCTAGATACCCCGTAGCAAGTAAAGGAATATTATTTGGGGGTCCAGCCATGGAGAAGAATTTGGACACTAGGATAAGATAAGGAACACACCCATAATAAAGAAATCACATTAGGATTCTCTTTTTAACCTGTTCCTTAAAACACTAGTGCTTAGGAAATCTATTGGAGGCAGAACCAGTCAAGGGTAGCTTAGTGTTAGGGTTCGGGTTAGGGTTAGGTTTAGGGTACGGCTTAGGGTACGGGTTCGGGTACGGGTTCGGGTACGGCGTAGGGTATGGGTTAGGGTTAGGGTTAGTGTTAGGGTTAGGGCTCGGTTTAGGGAACGGGTTAGGATTAGGGTACTTGTTAGGGTTAGGGTAGGGGTTAGGGTTAGAGTGCGCGTTAGGTTTAGTGTAGGGGTTAGGGTTAGTGTACGCATTAGGGTTAGGGTAGTTATTAATCCTATCCCACTCTCTAGATACCCCTTAGCACGTAAAGGAATATTATGTGGGGGTCCATCCATGGAGAAGAGTTTAGACTCTAGGATAGATAAGGAACACAGCCATTATAAAGAAATCACATTAGGATTCTCTTTTTAACCTGTTCCTTAAAACACTAGAGCTTAGGAAATCTATTGGAGGCAGAAGTAGTCAAGGGTATCTTAGGGTTAGTGTTAGGGTTATGGTTAGGGTTAGGGTACGGTTTAGGGTACGGTTTCGGGTAAGTGTTCGGGTACGGCGTAGGGTATGCGTTAGATTTAGGGTTTGGGTTAGTGTTAGGGTTAGGGCTCGGTTTAGGATACGGGGTAGGATTAGGATACTTGTTAGGGTTAGGGTAGGGATTAGGGTTAGAGTACACGTTAGGTTTAGGTTAGGGGTTGGGGTTAGGGTACGCGTTAGGGTTAAGATAGTTATTAAGCCTATCCCACTCTCTAGATACCCCTTAGCACGTAAAGGAATATTATTTGGGGGTCCAGCCATGGAGAAGAGTTTAGACACTAGGATAAGATAAGGAACACACCCATTATAAAGAAATCACATTAGGATTCTCTTTTTAACCTGTTCCTTAAAACACTAGCGCTTAGGAAATCTATTGGAGGTAGAAGTAGTGAAGGGTAGCTTAGCGTTGGGTTTAGGTTTAGCGTTAGGGTAAGGCTTAGGGTACGGGTTTGGGTAAGGTTTCGGGTACAGCGTAGGGTATGGGTTAGGGTTAGGGTTAGGGTTAGTGTTAGGGTTAGGGCTCGGTTTAGGGCATGGGTTAGGATTAGCGTACGTGTTAGGGTTAGGGTAGGGGTAAGGGTTAGGGTACGGATTAGGGTTAGGATAGTTATTAAACCTATCCCACTATCTAGATACCCCTTAGCACGTAATGGAATATTATTTGGGGGTCCAGCCATGGAGAACAGTTTAGACATTAGGATAAGATAAGGAACACACCCATTATAAATAAATCACATTAGGATTCACTTTTTAACCTGTTCCTTAAAACACTAGTGCTTAGGAAATCTATTGGAGGCAGAAGCAGTCAAGGGTAGCTTAGGGTTACTGTTAGGGTTAGGGTTAGGGTTAGGGTTAGGGTACGGTTCAGGGTACGGGTTCGGGTACGGCGTAGGGTATGGGTTAGATTTAGGGTTTGGGTTATTTTTAGGGTTAGGGCTCGGTTTAGGATATGGGTTAGGTGTAGGGTACGTGTTAGGGTTAGGGTAGGGGTTAGGCTTAGTGTACGCGTTAGGGTTAGGGTAGTTATTAAACCTATCCCAGTCTCTAGATACCCCTTAGCACGTAAAGGAATATAATTTGGGGGTCCAGCAATGGAGAAGAGTTTAGACACTAGGGTAAAATAAGGAACACACCCATTATAAAGAAATCACATTAGGATTCTCTTTTTAACCTGTTCCTTAAAACTCTAGGGCTTAGGAAATCTATTGGAGGCAGAAGCAGTCAAGGGTAGCTTAGGGGTAGGTTTAGGGTTAGGGTACGGTTTCAGGTACGGCATAGGGTATGCGTTAGGGTTAGGGTTAGGGTTAGTGTTAGGGTTAGGGCTCGGTTTAGGGTACGGGTTAGGATTAGCGTACGTGTTAGGGTTAGGGTAGGGGTGAGGGTTAGGGTACGGATTAGGGTTAGGGTAGGTATTAAACCTATCCCACTCTCTAGATACCCCTTAGCACGTAATGGAATATTATTTGGGGGTCCAGCCATGGAGAAGAGTTTAGACATTAGGATAAGATAAGGAACACACCGATTATAAAGAAATCACATTAGGATTCTCTTTTTAACCTGTTCCTTAAAACACTAGTGCTTAGGAAATCTATTGGAGGCAGAAACAGTCCTGGGTAGCTTAGGGTTACTGTTAGGGTTAGGGTTTGGGTTAGGGTTAGGGTTAGGTTTTGGTTTAGGGTATGGGTTCGGGTACGTGATCGGGTATGGCGTAGGGTATGGGTTAGATTTAGGGGTTGGGGTAGTGTTAGGGTTAGGGCTCGTTTAGGATACGGGTTAGGATTAGGTTACGTGTTAGGGTTAGGGTAGGGTTTAGGGTTAGGGTACGCGTTAGGGTTAGGGTAGTTATTAAAACTATCCCACTCTCTAGATACCCCTTAGCAAGTAAAGCAATATTATTTGGGGGTCCAGCCATGGAGAAGAGTTTAGACACTAGGATAAGATAAGGAACACACCCATTATAAAGAAATCACATTAGGATTCTCTTTTAAACCTGTTCCTTAAAACACTAGTGCTTAGGGAATGTATTGGAGGTAGAAGCAGTGAAGGGTAGCTTAGGGTTAGGTTTAGGGTTAGCGTTAGGGCACGGCTTAGGATACGGGTTTGGGTAAGGGTTCGGGTACAGCGTAGGGTATGGGTTAGGGTTAGGGTTAGGGTTAGTGTTAGGGTTAGGGCTCGGTATAGGGTACGGGTTACGATTAGGGTACGAGTTAGGGTTAGGGTAGTTATTAAACCTATCCCACTCTCTAGATAGCCCTTAGCACGTAATGGAATATTATTTGGGGGTCCAGCCATGGAGATGAGTTTAGACATTAGGATAAGATAAGGAACACAACCATTATAAAGAAATCACATTAGGATTCTCTTTTTAACCTCTTCCTTAAAACACTAGTGCTTAGGAAATCTATTGCAGGCAGAAGCAGTCATAGGTAGCTTAAGGTTAATGTTAGGGTTAGGGTTAGGGTTAGGGTACGGTTTAGGGTACGGTTTCGGGTACGGCGTAGGGTATGGGTTAGATTTAGGGTTTGGGTTATTTTTAGGGTTAGGGCTCGGTTTATGATACAGGTTAGGTGTAAGGTACGTGTTAGGGTTAGGGTAGGGGTTAGGCTTAGGGTACGCGTTAGGGTTAGGGTAGATATTAAACCTATCCCACTCTCTAGATCCCCCTTAGCACGTAAAGGAATATAATTTGGGGGTCCAGTAATGGAGAAGAGTTTAGACACTAGGATAAAATAAGGAACACACCCATTATAAAGAAATCACATTAGGATTATCTTTTTAACCTGTTCCTTAAAACACTAGTGCTTAGGAAAAGTATTGGAGGCAGAAGCAGTCAAGTGTAGCTTAGGGGTAGGTTTAGGGTTAGTGTACGGTTTCGGGTACGGCGTAGGGTATGCGTTAGGGTTAGGGTTAGTGTTAGTGTTAGGGTTAGGGCTCGGTTTAGGGTACGGGTTAGGATTAGCGTACGTGTTAGTGTTAGGGTAGGGGTAAGGGTTAGGGTACGGATTAGGGTTAGGGTAGTTATTAAACCTATCCCACTCTCTAGATACCCCTTAGCACGTAATGGAATATTGTTTGGGGGTCCAGCCATGGAGAACAGTTTAGACATTAGGATAAGATAAGGAACACACCCATTATAAAGAAATCACATTAGGATTCTCTTTTTAACCTGTTCCTCAAAACACTAGTGCTTAGGAAATCTATTGGAGGCAGAAGCAGTCAAGGGTAGCTTAGGGTTACTGTTAGGGTTAGGGTTAGGGTTAGGGTAAGGGTTAGGGTACGGTTTAGGGTACGGGTTCGGATACGGCGTAGGGTATGGGTTAGATTTAGGGTTTGGGTTATTTTTAGGGTTAGGCCTCGGTTTAGGATACGGGTTAGGAGTAGGGTACGTGTTAGGGTTAGGGTAGGGGTTAGGCTTAGGGTACGCGTTAGGGTTAGGGTAGTTATTAAACCTATCCCACTCTCTAGATCCCCCTTAGCACGTAAAGGAATATAATTTGGGGGTCCAGCAATGGAGAAGAGTTTAGACACTAGGATAAGATAAGGAACACACCCGTTATAAAGAAATCACATTAGGATTCTGTTTTTAACCTGTTCCTTAAAACACTAGTGCTTAGGACATCTATTGGAGGCAGAAGCAGTCAAGGGTAGCTTAGGGGTAGGGGTAGGGTTAGGGTTAGGTTTAGGTTTAGGGTTAGGGTATGGCTTAGTTAACGGGTTCGGGTACGGTTTCGTGTACTGCGTAGGGTATGGGTTAGGGTTAGCTTTAGGGTTTGGGTACGGCTTAGGGTACGGGTTCGGGTACAAGTTTGGGTACGGCGTAGGGTATGGGTTTGGGTTAGGGTTAGGGTTAGGGTTAGGGCTCGGTTTAGGGTACAGGTTAGGATTAGCGTACGTGTTAGGGTTAGGGTAGGGGTGAGGGTTAGGGTACGGATTAGGGTTAGGGTAGTTATTAAACCTATCCCACTCTCTAGATACCCCTTAGCGCGTAATGGAATATTACTTGGGGGTCCAGCCATGGAGAAGAGTTTAGACATTAGGATAAGATAAGGAACACACCGATTATAAAGAAATCATTTTAGGATTCTCTTTTTAACCTGTTCCTTAAAACACTAGTGCTTAGGAAATCTATTGGAGGCAGAAGTAGTCATGGGTAGCTTAGGGTTAGGGTTAGGGTTAGGGTTAGGGTTATGGTACGGCTTAGGGTACGGTTTCGGGTACGGGTTCGGGTACGGCGTAGGGTATGGGCTAGGGTTAGGGTTAGTGTTAGGGTTAGGGCTCGGTTTAGGGAGCGGGTTAGGATTAGGGTACTTGATAGGGTTTGGGTAGGGGTTAGGGTTAGGGTACGCGTTAGGTTTAGGGTAGGGTTTAGAGTTAGGGTACGCGTTAGGATTAGGGTAGTTATTAAACCTATCCCAGTCTCTAGATACCCTTAGCACGGAAAGGAATATTATTTGGGGGTCCAGCCATGGAGAAGAGTTTAGACTCTAGGATAAGATATGGAACACAGCCATTATAAAGAAATCACATTAGGATTCTCTTTTTAACCTGTTCCTTAAAACACTAGTGCTTAGGAAATCTATTGGAGGCAGAAGCAGTCATGGGTAGCTTAGGGTTAATGTTAGGTTTAGGGTTAGGGTTAGGGTACGGTTTAGGGTACGGTTTCGGGTACGGCATAGGGTATGGGTTAGATTTAGGGTTTGGGTTATTTTTAGGGTTAGGGCTCGGTTTAGGATACGGGTTAGGAGTAGGGTACGTGTTAGGGTTAGGGTAGGGGTTAGGCTTAGGGTATGCGTTAGGGTTAGGGTAGTTATTAAACCTATCCCACTCTGTAGATACCCCTTAGCACGTAAAGAAATATAATTTGGGGGTCCAGCAATGGAGAAGAGTTTAGACACTAGGATAAAATAAGGAACACACCCATTATAAAGAAATCACACTAGGATTCTCTTTTTAACCTGTTCCTTAAAACACTAGTGCTTAGGAAATCTATTGGAGGTAGAAGCAGTGAAGGGTAGCTTAGGGTTAGGGTTAGGGTTCGGGTTAGGTTTAGGGTACGGTTTAGGGTACGGTTTCGGGTACGGCGTAGGGTATGGGTTAGATTTATGGTTTGGGTTATTTTTAGGGTTAGGGCTCGGTTTAGGATACGGGTTAGGAGTAGGGTACGTGTTAGGTTTAGGGTAGGGGTTAGGCTTAGGGTACGCGTTAGGGTTAGGGTAGTTATTAACCTATCCAACTCTCTAGATCCCCCTTAGCATGTAAAAGAATATCATTTGGGGGTCCAGCAATGGAGAAGAGTTTAGACACTAGGATAAAATAAGGAACACACCCATTATAAAGAAATCACATTAGGATTCTCTTTTTAACCTGTTCCTCAAAACACTAGTGCTTAGGAAAACTATTGGAGGCAGAAGGAGTCAAGGGTAGCTTAGGGGTAGGTTTACGGTTAGGGTACGGTTTCGGGTACGGCGTAGGGTATGCATTAGGGTTAGGGTTAGTGTTAGTGTTAGGGTTAGGGCTCGGTTTAGGGTACGGGTTAGGATTAGGGTACGTGTTAGTGTTAGGGTAGGGGTTAGGGTTAGGGTACACGTTAGGGTAAGGTTAGTTATTAAACCTATCCCACGCTCTAGATACCCCTTAGCACGTAAAGAAATATTATTTGGGGATCCAGCCATGGAGAAGAGTTTAGACACTAGGATAAAATAAGGAACACACCCATTATAAAGAAATCACATTAGGATTCTCTTTTTAACCTGTTCCTTAACACACTAGTGCTTAGGAAATCTATTGGAGGCAGAAGCAGTGAAGCGTAGCATAGGGTTAGGGTTAGGGTTAGGGTTTGGGTACGGCTTAGGGTACGGGTTCGGGTACAGGTTTGGGTACGGCTTAGGGTATGGGTTTGGGTTAGGGTTAGGGTTAGGGTTAGGGCTCGGTTTAGTGTACGGGTTAGTATTAGGGTACGTGTTAGGGTTAGGGTAGGTGTTAGGGTTAGGGTACGGATTAGGGTTGGGGTAGATATTAAACTTATCCCACTCTCTAGATGCCCCGTAGCACGTAAAGGAATATTACTTGGGGGACCAGCCATGGAGAAGAGTTTAGACATTAGGATAAGATAAGGAACACAACCATTATAAAGAAATCACATTAGGATTCTCATTTTAACCTGTTCCTTAACACACTAGTGCTTAGGAAATCTATTGGAGGCAGAAGCAGTGAAGCGTAGCATAGGGTCAGGGTTAGGGTTAGGGTATGGGTACGGCTTAGGTTACGGGTTCGGGTACAGGTTTGGGTACGGCGTAGGGTATGGGTTTGGGTTAGGGTTAGGGTAGGGGATAGGGTTAGGGTACGGATTAGGGTTGGGGTAGTTATTAAACTTATCCCAGTCTCTAGATGCCCCGTAGCTTGTAAAGGAATATTACTTGGGGGACCAGCCATGGAGAAGAGTTTAGACATTAGGATAAGATAAGGAACACAACCATTATAAAGAAATCACATTAGGATTCTCTTTTTAACCTGTTCCTTAAAACACTATTGCTTAGGAAATCTATTGGAGGCAGAAGCAGTCAAGGGTAGCTTAGGGTTAGGGTTATGGTTAGGGTTAGGGTTAGGGTACGGCTTAGCGTACAGGTTCGGGTACAGCGTAGGGTGTCGTTTAGGGTTAGGGTTAGGGTTAGTGTTAGGGTTAGGGCTCGGTTTAGGATACGGGTTAGGATTAGGGTACTTGTTACTGTTAGGGTAGGGGTTAGGGTTAGGTTACGCGTTAGGGTTAGGGTAGGGGTTAGTGTTAGGTTACGCGTTAGGGTTAGGGTAGTTATTAAACGTATTCCATTCTCTAGATACCCCGTAGCAAGTAAAGGAATATTATTTGGGGGTCCAGCCATGGAGAAGAATTTGGACACTAGGATAAGATAAGGAACACACCCATAATAAAGAAATCACATTAGGATTCTCTTTTTAACCTATTCCTTAAAACACTAGTGCTTAGGAAATCTATTGGAGGCAGAACAAGTCAAGGGTAGCTTAGTGTTAGGGTTCGGGTTAGGGTTAGGTTTAGGGTACGGCTTAGGGTACGGGTTCGGGTACGGGTTCGGGTACGGCGTAGGGTATGGGTTAGGGTTAGGGGTAGTGTTAGGGTTAGGGCTCGGTTTAGGGAACGGGTTAGGATTAGGGTACTTGTTAGGGTTAGGGTAGGGGTTAGGGTTAGAGTGCGCGTTAGGTTTAGTGTAGGGGTTAGGGTTAGTGTACGCATTAGGGTTAGGGTAGTTATTAATCCTATCCCACTCTCTAGATACCCCTTAGCACGTAAAGGAATATTATTTGGGGGTCCATCCATGGAGAAGAGTTTAGACTCTAGGATAGATAAGGAACACAGCCATTATAAAGAAATCACATTAGGATTCTCTTTTTAACCTGTTCCTTAAAACACTAGAGCTTAGGAAATCTATTGGAGGCAGAAGTAGTCAACGGTATCTTAGGGTTAGTGTTAGGGTTATGGTTAGGGTTAGGGTACGGTTTAGGGTACGGTTTCGGGTAAGTGTTCGGGTACGGCGTAGGGTATGCGTTAGATTTAGGGTTTGGGTTAGTGTTAGGGTTAGGGCTCGGTTTAGGATACGGGGTAGGATTAGGGTACGTGTTGGGGTGAGGGTAGGGGTTAGGCTTAGGATACGCGTTAGGGTTAGGGTAGTTATTAAACCTATCCAACTCTCTAGATACCCCTTAGCACCTAAAGGAATATTATTTGGGGGTCCAGCCATGGAGAAGTGTTTAGACACTAGGATAAGATAAGGAACACACCCATTATAAAGAAATCACATTAGGATTCTCTTTTTAACCTGTACCTTAAAACACTAGTGCTTAGGAAATCTACTGGAGGCAGAAGCAGTCAAGGGTAGCTTACGGTTAGGGTTAGGGTTAGGGTTAGGGTACGGCTTAGGATATGGGTTCGGGTATGGGTTCGGTCATGGCGTAGGGTATGGGTTAGTGTTAGGGGTAGTGCTAGGGTTAGGGCTCGGTGTAGGGAACGGGTTAGTATTAGGGTACTTGTTAGGGTTAGGGTAGGGATTAGGGTTAGAATACATGTTAGGTTTAGGGTAGGGGTTGGGGTTAGGGTACGCGTTAGGGTTAGGATAGTTATTAAGCCTATCCCACTCTCTAGATACCCCTAGCACGTAAAGGAATATTATTTGGGGGTCCAGCCATGGAGAAGAGTTTAGACACTAGGATAAGATAAGGAACACACCCATTATAAAGAAATCACATTAGGATTCTCTTTTTAACCTGTTCCTTAAAACACTAGCGCTTAGGAAATCTATTGGATGTAGAAGTAGTGAAGGGTAGCTTAGCGTTGGGGTTAGGTTTAGCGTTAGGGTAAGGCTTAGGGTACGGGTTTGGGTAAGGGTTCGGGTACAGCGTAGGGTATGGGTTAGGTTTAGGGTTAGGGTTAGTGTTAGGGTTAGGGCTCGGTTTAGGGCACGGGTTAGGATTAGCGTACGTGTTAGGGTTAGGGTAGGGGTAAGGGTTAGGGTACGGATTAGGGTTAGGATAGTTATTAAACCTATCCCACTATCTAGATACCCCTTAGCACGTAATGGAATATTATTTGGGGGTCCAGCCATGGAGAACAGTTTAGACATTAGGATAAGATAAGGAACACACCCATTATAAAGAAATCACATTAGGATTCACTTTTTAACCTGTTCCTTAAAACACTAGTGCTTAGGAAATCTATTGGAGGCAGAAGCAGTCAAGGGTAGCTTAGGGTTACTGTTAGGGTTAGGGTTAGGGTTAGGGTTAGGGTACGGTTCAGGGTACGGGTTCGGGTACGGCGTAGGGTATGGGTTAGATTTAGGGTTTGGGTTATTTTTAGGGTTAGGGCTCGGTTTAGGATATGGGTTAGGAGTAGGGTACGTGTTAGGGTTTGGGTAGGGGTTAGGGTTAGGGTACGAGTTAGGTTTAGGGTAGTTATTAAACCTATTCCACTCTCTAGATACCCCTTAGCACGTAATGCTATATTATTTGGGGTTCCAGCCATGGAGAAGAGTTTAGACACTAGGATAAGATAAGGAACACACCTATTATAAAGAAATCACATTAGGATTCTCTTTTTAAACTGTTCCTTAAAACATTAGTGCTTAGGAAATCTATCGGAGGCAGAAGCAGTCAAGGGTAGATTAGGGTTAGAGTTAGGGTTAGGGTTAGGGTTAGGGTACGGTTTAGGGTATGGGTTCGGGTACGGGTTCGGGTACGGCGTAGGGTATGGGTTAGGGTTAGGGTTAGTGTTAGGGTTAGTGTTAGTGTTAGGGTATGGTTTAGGGTATGGGTTCGGGTACGGGTTCGGGTACGGCGTAGGGTATGTGTTAGGGTTAGGGTTAGTGTTAGGGTTAGTGTTAGTGTTAGGGCTCGGTTTAGGGTACGGGTTAGGATTAGGGTACGTGTAAGGGTTAGGGTACGGATTAAGGTTAGGCTACGCGTTAGGGTTAGGGTAGTTATTAAACCGATCCCACTCTCTAGATACCCCATAGCACGTAAAGGAATATTATTTTGGGGTCCAGCCACGGAGAAGAGTTTAGACACTAGGATAAGATAAGGAACACACCCATTATAAAGAAATCACATTAGGTTTCTCTTTATAACCTGTTCCTTAAAACACTAGTGGTTAGGTAATCCATTTGTGGAAGAAGCTGTCAAGGGTAGCTTAGGGTTAGGTTTAGGGTACGGCTTAGGGTACGGGTTGAGGTACGGTTTCGGGTATGGCGTAGGGTATAGGTTAAGGTTAGGGTTAGGGTTAGTTTTACGGTTAGGGCTCAGTTTTGGGTAGGGGTTAGGATTAGGGTACGTGTTAGGGTTAGGGTAGGGGTTTGGGTTAGGGTAGGCGTCAGGGTTAGGGTAGTTATTAAACCTATCCCACTCTCTAGATACCCCTTAGCACGTAAAGGAATATTATTTGGGGGTCCAGCCATGGAGAAGAGTTTAGACACTAGCATAAGATAAGGAACACACCCATTAGAAAGAAATCACATTAGGATTCTCTTTTTAACCTGTTCCGTAAAACACTAGTGCTTAGGAAATCTATTGGAGGCAGAAGCAGTCAAGTGTAGCTTAGGGTTAGGGTTAGGGTTAGGGTTAGGGTACGGCTTAGGTTATGGGGTCGGGTATGGTTTCAGATACAGCGTAGAGTATGGTTTGGGGTTAGGGTTAGGGTTAGTGTTAGGGTTAGGGCTCGGTTTAAGTTTAGGGTTAGGGTTAGGGTTAGGGTACGGCTTAGGGTATGGGTTCGGGTACGGGTTTGGGTAACACGTAGCGTATGGTTTATTGCTAAGTTTAGGTTTAGTTTTAGGGTTAGGCCTCGGTTTAGGTTATGGGTTAGGATTAGGGTACGTGTTAGGGTTAGGGTAGGGGTTAGGGTTAGTGTACGCATTATGGTTAGGGTAATTATTAAACCTATTCCACTCTCTAGATACCACTTAGCACATAAAGGAATATTATTTGTGATTCAGCCATGGAGAATAGTTTAGACACTAGAATAAGATTAGGAACACACCCATTATAAAGAATTCACATAAGGATTTTCTTTTTAAACTGTTCCTTAAAATACTAGTGCTTAGGAAATCTACTCGAGGCAGAAGCAGTCAAGGGTAGCTTACGGTTAGGGTTAGGATTAGGGTTAGGGTACGGTTTAGGGTACGGGTCGAGGACGGGTTCGGGTACGGCGTAGGGTATGGGTTATGGTTAGTGTTAGGGTTAGTGTTAGGGTTAGGGCTCGGTTTAGGGTTAGGGTTAGGGTTAGGGTTAGGGTACGGATTAGGGTATGGGTTCGGGTACGGGTTCAGGTTCGGCGTAGTGTATGGTTTAGGGCTAGGTTTAGGTTTAGTTTTAGGGTTAGGGCTCGGCTTAGGGTATGGGTTAGAATTAGGGTACGTTTTAGGTTTACGGTTAGGGTTAGGGTTAGGGTACGGGTTCGGGTACGAAGTAGGGTATGGGTTAGGGTTAGGGTTAGTTTACGGGTTAGGGTTCGGTTTAGGGTACGGATTAGGATTAGGGTACATGTTAGGTTTAGGTTAGGGGTTAGGGTACATGTTAGAGTTAGGATATTTATTAAACCTATCCCACTCTCTACATACCACTTAGCACTTAAAGGAATATAATTTGAGGTCCAGCCATGGAGAAGAGTTTAGATACTAGGATAAAATAAGGAACACACCCATTAAAAAGAAATCACATTAGGATTATCTTTTTAACCTATTCCTTAACACACTAGTGCTTAGGAAATCTACTGGAGGCAGAAGCAGTGAAGGGTAGCTTAGGGTTAGGTTTAGGGTACGGCTTAGGGTACGGGTTGAAGTACGCTTTCGGGTACGGCGTAGGGTATAGGTAAAGATTAGGGTTACGGATAGTTTTAGGGTTAGGGCTCGGTTTAGGGTACGGGATAGGATTAGGGTACGTGTTAGGGTTAGGGTAGGGGTTAGGGTTAGGGTAGTTATTAAACCTATCCCACTCTCTAGATACCCCTTAGAACGTTAAGGAATATTATTTGGGGGTTCAGCCATGGAGAAGAATTTAGACGCTAGGATAAGATAATGAACACACCCTTTAAAAAGAAATCACATTAGGATTCTCTATTTAACCTGTTCCTAAAAACACTATTGCTTAGGAAATCTATTGGAGGCAGAAGCAGTCAAGGGTAGCTCACGGTTAGGGATAGGTTTAGGGTTAGGGTTAGGGTACGGTTTAGGGTACGGGTTAGGGTTAGGGTGTTTATTATACCTATCCCAATCTCTAGATACCACTTAGCACGTAAAGGAATATTATTTGGGATCCAGGCATGGAGAAGAGTTTAGACACTAGGATAAGATAAGGAACACACCCATTATTAAGAAATCACATTAGGATTCTCTTTTTAACCTGTTCCTTAAGACACTAGTGCTTTGGGAATCTGTTGCAGGCAGAAGTAGTCAAGGGTGGGTTAGGATTAGTGTTAGGGTTACAGTACGGCTTTGGGTACGGGTCGGGTACGGCGTAGGTTATGGGTTAGGGTTAGGGTTCGGGTTAGTTTTAGGGTTAGGGCTCGGTTTAGGGTACGGGTTAGGATTAGGGTACTGGTTAGGGTTAGGGTAGGGGTTCGGGTTAGGGCAGTTATTAAACCTATCCCACTCTCTGGATATCCCTTAGCATGAAAAGGAATATTATTTGGGGATCCAGCCATGGAGAAGAGTTTAGACACTAGGATAAGATAAGGAACACACCCATTATAAAGAAATCACATTAAGGTTCTCTTTTTAACTTTTTCCTTAAAACACTAGTGCTTAGGAAATCTACTGGAGGCAGAAGCAGTCAAGGGTAGCTTACGGTTAGGGTTAGGGTTAGGATTAGGGTATGGCTTAGGGTTCCGGTTTCAGCTACGGGTTCGGGTACGGCGTAGGGTATGGGTTAGGGTTAGGGTTAGGGTTAGTGTTAGGGTTAGGGCTCGGTTTAGGGTACGGGTTACGATTAGGGTACGTGTTAGGGTTAGGTTAGGCGTTAGGGTTAAGGTACGCTTTCGGGTTAGAGTAGTTATTAAACCTATCCCACTCTCTAGATACCCCTTAGCACTTAAAGGAATGTTATTTGGGGGTCCAGCCATGGTTAAGAGTTTAGGCAATAGGATAAGATAAGGAACACACCCATTATAAAGAAATCACATTAGGATTCTCTTTTTAACCTGTTCCTTAAAACACTAGTGCTTAGGAAATCTATTGGAGGCAGAACCAGTCAAGGGTAGCTTAGTGTTAGGGTTCGGGTTAGGGTTAGGGTTAGGGTACGGCTTAGGGTACGGGTTCGGGTACGGCGTAGGGTATGGGTTAGGGTTAGGGTTAGTGTTAGGGTTAGGGCTCGGTTTAGGGAACGGTTTAGGATTAGGGTACTTGTTAGGGTTAGGGTAGGGATTAGGGTTAGAGTGCGCATTAGGTTTAGTGTAGCAGTTAGGGTTAGGGTACGCGTTAGGGTTAGGGTAGTTATTAAACCTATCCCACTCTCTAGATACCCCTTAGCACGTAAAGGAATATTATTTGGGGGTCCATCCATGGAGAAGAGTTTAGACTCTAGGATAAGATAAGGAACACAGCCATTATAAAGAAATCACATTAGGATTCTCTTTTTAACCTGTACCTTAAAACACTAGTGCTTAGGAAATCTACTGGAGGCAGAAGCAGTCAAGGGTAGCTTACGGTTAGGGTTAGGGTTAGGGTTAGGGTACGGCTTAGGGTACGGGTTCGGTTATGGGTTCAGGTATGGCGTAGGGTATGCGTTAGATTTAGGGTTTGGGTTAGTGTTAGGGTTAGGGCTCGGTTTAGGATACGGGGTAGGATTAGGGTACGTGTTAGGGTGAGGGTAGGGGTTAGGCTTAGGATACGCGTTAGGGTTAGGGTAGTTATTAAACCTATCCAACTCTCTAGATACCCCTTAGCACCTGAAGGAATATTATTTGGGTTCCAGCCATGGAGAAGTGTTTAGACACTAGGATAAGATAAGGAACACACCCATTATAAAGAAATCACATTAGGATTCTCTTTTTAACCTGTACCTTAAAACACTAGTGCTTAGGAAATCTACTGGAGGCAGAAGCAGTCAAGGGTAGCTTACGGTTAGGGTTAGGGTTAGGGTTAGGGTACGGCTTAGGGTACGGGTTCGGGTATGGGTTCGGGTATGGCGTAGGGTATGGGTTAGGGTTAGGGGTAGTGCTAGGGTTAGGGCTCGGTTTAGGGAACGGGTTAGTATTAGGGTACTTGTTAGGGTAGGGATTAGGGTTAGAGTACACGTTAGGTTTAGGGTAGGGGTTGAGGTTAGGGTACGCGTTAGGGTTAGTGTAGTTATTAAACCTATCCCACTCTCTAGATACCCCTTAGCACGTAAAGGAATATTATTTGGGGGTCCAGCCATGGAGAAGAGTTTAGACACTAGGGTAAGATAAGGAACACACCCATTATAAAGAAATCACATTAGGATTCTCTTTTTAACCTGTTCCTTAAAACACTAGCGCTTAGGAAATCTATTGGAGGTAGAAGCAGTGAAGGGTAGCTTAGCGTTGGGGTTAGGTTTAGCGTTAGGGTAAGGCTTAGCGTACGGGTTTGGGTAAGGGTTCGGGTACAGCGTAGGGTATGGGTTAGGGTTAGGGTTAGTGTTAGGGTTAGGGCTCGGTTTAGGGTACGGGTTAGGATTAGCATACGTGTTAGGGTTAGGGTAGGGGTGAGGGTTAGGGTACGGATTACGGTTAGGGTAGTTATTAAACCTATCCCACTCTCTAGATACCCATTAGCACATAATGGAATATTATTTGGGGGTCCAGCCATGGAGAAGAGTTTAGACATTAGGATAAGATAAGGAACACACCGATTATAAAGAAATCATATTAGGATTCTCTTTTTAACCTGTTCCTTAAAACACTAGTGCTTAGGAAATCTATTGGAGTCCGAAGTAGTCATGGGTAGCTTAGGGTTAGGGTTAGGGTTAGGGTTAGGGTTATGGTATGGCTTAGGGTATGGTTTCGGGTACGGGTTCGGGTATGGCGTAGGGTATGGGCTAGGGTTAGGGTTAGTGTTAGGGTTAGGGCTCGGTTTAGGGAGCGGGTTAGGATTAGGGTACTTGATAGGGTTTGGGTAGGGGTTAGGGTTAGAGTACGCGTTAGGTTTAGGGTAGGGTTTAGAGTTAGGGTACGCGTTAGGGTTAGGGTAGTTATTAAACCTATCCCACTCTCTAGATAGCCCTTAGCACGTAATGGAATATTATTTGGGGGTCCAGGCATGGAGATGAGTTTAGACATTAGGATAAGATAAGGAACACACCCATTATAAAGAAATCACATTAGGATTCTCTTTTTAACCTCTTCCTTAAAACACTAGTGCTTAGGAAATCTATTGCAGGCAGAAGCAGTCATGGGTAGCTTAAGGTTAATGTTAGGGTTAGGATTACGGTTAGGGTACGGTTTAGGGTACGGTTTCGGGTACGGCCTAGGGTATGGGTTAGATTTAGGGTTTGGGTTATTTTTAGGGTTAGGGCTCGGTATAGGATACGGGTTAGGAGTAGGGTACGTGTTAGGTTTAGGGTAGGGGTTATGCTTGGGGTACGCGTTAGGGTTAGGGTAGTTATTAAACCTATCACACGCTCTAGATACCCCTTAGCACGTAAAGAAATATTATTTGGGGATCCAGCCATGGAGAAGAGTTTAGACACTAGGATAAAATAGGGAACACACCCATTATAAAGAAATCACATTAGGATTCTCTTTTTAACCTGTTCCTTAACACACTAGTGCTTAGGAAATCTATTGGAGGCAGAAGCAGTGAAGCGTAGCATAGGGTTAGGGTTAGGGTTAGGGTTTGGGTACGGCTTAGGGTATGGGTTTGGGTTAGGGTTAGGGTTAGTGTTAGGGCTCGGTTTAGGGTACGGGTTAGTATTAGGGTAGGTGTTAGGGTTAGGGTAGGTGTTAGGTTTAGGGTACGGATTAGGGTTGGGGTAGTTATTAAACTTATCCCACTCTCTAGATGCCCCGTAGCACGTAAAGGAATATTACTTGGGGGACCAGCCATGGAGAAGAGTTTAGACATTAGGATAAGATAAGGAACACAACCATTATAAAGAAATCACATTAGGATTCTCATTTTAACCTGTTCCTTAACACACTAGTGCTTAGGAAATCTATTGGAGGCAGAAGCAGTGAAGCGTAGCATAGGGTCAGGGTTAGGGTTAGGGTATGGGTACGGCTTAGGTTACGGGTTCGGGTACAGGTTTGGGTACGGCGTAGGGTATGGGTTTGGGTTAGGGTTAGGGTTAGGGTAGGGGATAGGGTTAGGGTACAGATTAGGGTTGGGGTAGTTATTAAACTTATCCCAGTCTCTAGATGCCCCGTAGCTTGTAAAGGAATATTACTTGGGGGACCAGCCATGGAGAAGAGTTTAGACATTAGGATAAGATAAGGAACACAACCATTATAAAGAAATCACATTAGGATTCTCTTTTTAACCTGTTCCTTAAAACACTATTGCTTAGGAAATCTATTGGAAGCAGAAGCTGTCAAGGGTAGCTTAGGGTTAGGGTTATGGTTAGGGTTAGGGTTAGGGTACGGCTTAGGGTACAGGTTCGGGTACGGCGTAGGGTGTCGTTTAGGGTTAGGGTTAGGGTTAGTGTTAGGGTTAGGGCTCGGTTTAGGATACGGGTTAGGATTAGGGTACTTGTTAGTGTTAGGGTAGGGGTTAGGGTTAGGTTACGCGTTAGGGTTAGGGTAGGGGTTAGTGTTAGGTTACGCGTTAGGGTTAGGGTAGTTATTAAACGTATCCCATTCTCTAGATACCCCGTAGCAAGTAAAGGAATATTATTTGGGGGTCCAGCCATGGAGAAGAATTTGGACACTAGGATAAGATAAGGAACACACCCATAATAAAGAAATCACATTAGGATTCTCTTTTTAACCTGTTCCTTAAAACACTAGTGCTTAGGAAATCTATTGGAGGCAGAACCAGTCAAGGGTAGCTTAGTGTTAGGGTTCGGGTTAGGGTTAGGTTTAGGGTACGGCTTAGGGTACGGGTTCGGGTACGGGTTCGGGTACGGCGTAGGGTATGGGTTAGGGTTAGGGGTAGTGTTAGGGTTAGGGCTCGGTTTAGGGAACGGGTTAGGATTAGGGTACTTGTTAGGGTTAGGGTAGGGGTTAGGGTTAGAGTGCGCGTTAGGTTTAGTGTAGGGGTTAGGGTTAGTATACGCATTAGGGTTAGGGTAGTTATTAATCCTATCCCACTCTCTAGATACCCCTTAGCACGTAAAGGAATATTATGTGGGGGTCCATCCATGGAGAAGAGTTTAGACTCTAGGATAGATAAGGAACACAGCCATTATAAAGAAATCACATTAGGATTCTCTTTTTAACCTGTTCCTTAAAACACTAGAGCTTAGGAAATCTATTGGAGGCAGAAGTAGTCAAGGGTATCTTAGGGTTAGTGTTAGGGTTATGGTTAGGGTTAGGGTACGGTTTCGGGTAAGTGTTCGGGTACGGCGTAGGGTATGCGTTAGATTTAGGGTTTGGGTTAGTGTTAGGGTTAGGGCTCGGTTTAGGATACGGGGTAGGATTAGGGTACTTGTTAGGGTTAGGGTAGGGATTAGGGTTAGAGTACACGTTAGGTTTAGGTTAGGGGTTGGGGTTAGGGTACGCGTTAGGGTTAGGATAGTTATTAAGCCTATCCCACTCTCTAGATACCCCTTAGCACGTAAAGGAATATTATTTGGGGGTCCAGCCATGGAGAAGAGTTTAGACACTAGGATAAGATAAGGAACACACCCATTATAAAGAAATCACATTAGGATTCTCTTTTTAACCTGTTCCTTAAAACACTAGCGCTTAGGAAATCTATTGGAGGTAGAAGTAGTGAAGGGTAGCTTAGCGTTGGGTTTAGGTTTAGCGTTAGGGTAAGGCTTAGGGTACGGGTTTGGGTAAGGGTTCGGGTACAGCGTAGGGTATGGGTTAGGGTTAGGGTTAGGGTTAGTGTTAGGGTTAGGGCTCGGTTTAGGGCATGGGTTAGGATTAGCGTACGTGTTAGGGTTAGGGTAGGGGTAAGGGTTAGGGTACGGATTAGGGTTAGGATAGTTATTAAACCTATCCCACTATCTAGATACCCCTTAGCACGTAATGGAATATTATTTGGGGGGTCCAGCCATGGAGAACAGTTTAGACATTAGGATAAGATAAGGGAACACACCCATTATAAATAAATCACATTAGTGATTCACTTTTTAACCTGTTCCTTAAAACACTAGTGCTTAGGAAATCTATTGGAGGCAGAAGCAGTCAAGGGTAGCTTAGGGTTACTGTTAGGGTTAGGGTTAGGTTAGGGTTAGGGTACGGTTCAGGGTACGGGTTCGGGTACGGCGTAGGGTATGGGTTAGATTTAGGGTTTGGGTTATTTTTAGGGTTAGGGCTCGGTTTAGGATATGGTTAGGTGTAGGGTACGTGTTAGGGTTAGGGTAGGGGTTAGGCTTAGTGTACGCGTTAGGGTTAGGGGTAGTTATTAAACCTATCCAGTCTCTAGATACCCCTTAGCACGTAAAGGAATATAATTTGGGGTCCAGCAATGGAGAAGAGTTGTAGACACTAGGGTAAAATAAGGAACACACCCATTATTAAGAAATCACATTAGGATTCACTTTTTAACCTGTTCCTTAAAACTCTAGGGCTTAGGAAATCTATTGGAGGCAGAAGCAGTCAAGGGTAGCTTAGGGGTAGGTTTAGGGTTAGGTTACGGTTTCAGGTACGGCATAGGGTATGCGTTAGGGTTAGGGTTAGGGTTAGTGTTAGGGTTAGGGCTCGGTTTAGGGTACGGGTTAGGATTAGCGTACGTGTTTGGGTTAGGGTAGGGGTGAGGGTTAGGGTAACGGGATTAGGGTTAGGGTAGGTATTAAACCTATCCCACTCTCTAGATACCCCTTAGCACGTAATGGAATATTATTTGGGGGTCCAGCCATGGAGAAGAGAGACATTAGGATAAGATAAGGAACACACCGATTATAAAGAAATCACATTAGGATTCTCTTTTTAACCTGTTCCTTAAAACACTAGTGCTTAGGAAATCTATTGGAGGCAGAAACAGTCCTGGGTAGCTTAGGGTTACTGTTAGGGTTAGGGTTTGGGTTAGGGTTAGGGTTAGGTTTTGGTTTAGGGTATGGGTTCGGGTACTTGATCGGGTATGGCGTAGGGTATGGGTTAGATTTAGGGGTTGGGTTAGTGTTAGGGTTAGGGCTCGTTTAGGATACGGGTTAGGATTAGGTTACGTGTTAGGGTTAGGGTAGGGTTTAGGGTTAGGGTACACGTTAGGGTTAGGGTAGTTATTAAAACTATCCCACTCTCTAGATACCCCTTAGCAAGTAAAGCAATATTATTTGGGGGTCCAGCCATGGAGAAGAGTTTAGACACTAGGATAAGATAAGGAACACACCCATTATAAAGAAATCACATTAGGATTCTCTTTTAAACCTGTTCCTTAAAACACTAGTGCTTAGGGAATGTATTGGAGGTAGAAGCAGTGAAGGGTAGCTTAGGGTTAGGTTTAGGGTTAGCGTTAGGGCACGGCTTAGGATACGGGTTTGGGTAAGGGTTCGGGTACAGCGTAGGGTATGGGTTAGGGTTAGGGTTAGGGTTAGTGTTAGGGTTAGGGCTCGGTATAGGGTACGGGTTACGATTAGGGTACGAGTTAGGGTTAGGGTAGTTATTAAACCTATCCCACTCTCTAGATACCCCTTAGCACGTAATGGAATATTATTTGGGGGTCCAGCCATGCAGATGAGTTTAGACATTAGGATAAGATAAGGAACACAACCATTATAAAGAAATCACATTAGGATTCTCTTTTTAACCTCTTCCTTAAAACACTAGTGCTTAGGAAATCTATTGCAGGCAGAAGCAGTCATAGGTAGCTTAAGGTTAATGTTAGGGTTAGGGTTAGGGTTAGGGTACGGTTTAGGGTACGGTTTCGGGTACGGCGTAGGGTATGGGTTAGATTTAGGGTTTGGGTTATTTTTAGGGTTAGGGCTCGGTTTATGATACAGGTTAGGTGTAAGGTACGTGTTAGGGTTAGGGTAGGGGTTAGGCTTAGGGTACGCGTTAGGGTTAGGGTAGATATTAAACCTATCCCACTCTCTAGATCCCCCTTAGCACGTAAAGGAATATAATTTGGGGGTCCAGTAATGGAGAAGAGTTTAGACACTAGGATAAAATAAGGAACACACCCATTATAAAGAAATCACATTAGGATTCTCTTTTTAACCTGTTCCTTAAAACACTAGTGCTTAGGAAAAGTATTGGAGGCAGAAGCAGTCAAGTGTAGCTTAGGGGTAGGTTTAGGGTTAGTGTACGGTTTCGGGTACGGCGTAGGGTATGCGTTAGGGTTAGGGTTAGTGTTAGTGTTAGGGTTAGGGCTCGGTTTAGGGTACGGGTTAGGATTAGCGTACGTGTTAGTGTTAGGGTAGGGGTAAGGGTTAGGGTACGGATTAGGGTTAGGGTAGTTATTAAACCTATCCCACTCTCTAGATACCCCTTAGCACGTAATGGAATATTGTTTGGGGGTCCAGCCATGGAGAACAGTTTAGACATTAGGATAAGATAAGGAACACACCCATTATAAAGAAATCACATTAGGATTCTCTTTTTAACCTGTTCCCAAAACACTAGTGCTTAGGAAATCTATTGGAGGCAGAAGCAGTCAAGGGTAGCTTAGGGTTACTGTTAGGGTTAGGGTTAGGGTTAGGGTAAGGGTTAGGGTACGGTTTAGGGTACGGGTTCGGATACGGCGTAGGGTATGGGTTAGATTTAGGGTTTGGGTTATTTTTAGGGTTAGGCCTCGGTTTAGGATACGGGTTAGGAGTAGGGTACGTGTTAGGGTTAGGGTAGGGGTTAGGCTTAGGGTACGCGTTAGGGTTAGGGTAGTTATTAAACCTATCCCACTCTCTAGATCCCCCTTAGCACGTAAAGGAATATAATTTGGGGGTCCAGCAATGGAGAAGAGTTTAGACACTAGGATAAGATAAGGAACACACCCGTTATAAAGAAATCACATTAGGATTCTGTTTTTAACCTGTTCCTTAAAACACTAGTGCTTAGGACATCTATTGGAGGCAGAAGCAGTCAAGGGTAGCTTAGGGGTAGGGGTAGGGTTAGGGTTAGGTTTAGGTTTAGGGTTAGGGTATGGCTTACTTAACGGGTTCGGGTACGGTTTCGTGTACTGCGTAGGGTATGGGTTAGGGTTAGCTTTAGGGTTTGGGTACGGCTTAGGGTACGGGTTCGGGTACAGGTTTGGGTACGGCGTAGGGTATGGGTTTGGGTTAGGGTTAGGGTTAGGGTTAGGGCTCGGTTTAGGGTACAGGTTAGGATTAGCGTACGTGTTAGGGTTAGGGTAGGGGTGAGGGTTAGGGTACGGATTAGGGTTAGGGTAGTTATTAAACCTATCCCACTCTCTAGATACCCCTTAGCGCGTAATGGAATATTACTTGGGGGTCCAGCCATGGAGAAGAGTTTAGACATTAGGATAAGATAAGGAACACACCGATTATAAAGAAATCATTTTAGGATTCTCTTTTTAACCTGTTCCTTAAAACACTAGTGCTTAGGAAATCTATTGGAGGCAGAAGTAGTCATGGGTAGCTTAGGGTTAGGGTTAGGGTTAGGGTTAGGGTTATGGTACGGCTTAGGGTACGGTTTCGGGTACGGGTTCGGGTACGGCGTAGGGTATGGGCTAGGGTTAGGGTTAGTGTTAGGGTTAGGGCTCGGTTTAGGGAGCGGGTTAGGATTAGGGTACTTGATAGGGTTTGGGTAGGGGTTAGGGTTAGGGTACGCGTTAGGTTTAGGGTAGGGTTTAGAGTTAGGGTACGCGTTAGGATTAGGGTAGTTATTAAACCTATCCCAGTCTCTAGATACCCTTAGCACGGAAAGGAATATTAATTGGGGGTCCAGCCATGGAGAAGAGTTTAGACTCTAGGATAAGATATGGAACACAGCCATTATAAAGAAATCACATTAGGATTCTCTTTTTAACCTGTTCCTTAAAACACTAGTGCTTAGGAAATCTATTGGAGGCAGAAGCAGTCATGGGTAGCTTAGGGTTAATGTTAGGTTTAGGGTTAGGGTTAGGGTACGGTTTAGGGTACGGTTTCGGGTACGGCATAGGGTATGGGTTAGATTTAGGGTTTGGGTTATTTTTAGGGTTAGGGCTCGGTTTAGGATACGGGTTAGGAGTAGGGTACGTGTTAGGGTTAGGGTAGGGGTTAGGCTTAGGGTATGCGTTAGGGTTAGGGTAGTTATTAAACCTATCCCACTCTGTAGATCCCCCTTAGCACGTAAAGAAATATAATTTGGGGGTCCAGCAATGGAGAAGAGTTTAGACACTAGGATAAAATAAGGAACACACCCATTATAAAGAAATCACACTAGGATTCTCTTTTTAACCTGTTCCTTAAAACACTAGTGCTTAGGAAATCTATTGGAGGTAGAAGCAGTGAAGGGTAGCTTAGGGTTAGGGTTAGGGTTCGGGTTAGGTTTAGGGTACGGTTTAGGGTACGGTTTCGGGTACGGCGTAGGGTATGGGTTAGATTTATGGTTTGGGTTATTTTTAGGGTTAGGGCTCGGTTTAGGATACGGGTTAGGAGTAGGGTACGTGTTAGGTTTAGGGTAGGGGTTAGGCTTAGGGTACGCGTTAGGGTTAGGGTAGTTATTAACCTATCCAACTCTCTAGATCCCCCTTAGCATGTAAAAGAATATCATTTGGGGGTCCAGCAATGGAGAAGAGTTTAGACACTAGGATAAAATAAGGAACACACCCATTATAAAGAAATCACATTAGGATTCTCTTTTTAACCTGTTCCTCAAAACACTAGTGCTTAGGAAAACTATTGGAGGCAGAAGGAGTCAAGGGTAGCTTAGGGGTAGGTTTACGGTTAGGGTACGGTTTCGGGTACGGTGTAGGGTATGCATTAGGGTTAGGGTTAGTGTTAGTGTTAGGGTTAGGGCTCGGTTTAGGGTACGGGTTAGGATTAGGGTACGTGTTAGTGTTAGGGTAGGGGTTAGGGTTAGGGTACACGTTAGGGTAAGGTTAGTTATTAAACCTATCCCACGCTCTAGATACCCCTTAGCACGTAAAGAAATATTATTTGGGGATCCAGCCATGGAGAAGAGTTTAGACACTAGGATAAAATAAGGAACACACCCATTATAAAGAAATCACATTAGGATTCTCTTTTTAACCTGTTCCTTAACACACTAGTGCTTAGGAAATCTATTGGAGGCAGAAGCAGTGAAGCGTAGCATAGGGTTAGGGTTAGGGTTAGGGTTTGGGTACGGCTTAGGGTACGGGTTCGGGTACAGGTTTGGGTACGGCTTAGGGTATGGGTTTGGGTTAGGGTTAGGGTTAGGGTTAGGGCTCGGTTTAGTGTACGGGTTAGTACTAGGGTACGTGTTAGGGTTAGGGTAGGTGTTAGGGTTAGGGTACGGATTAGGGTTGGGGTAGATATTAAACTTATCCCACTCTCTAGATGCCCCGTAGCACGTAAAGGAATATTACTTGGGGGACCAGCCATGGAGAAGAGTTTAGACATTAGGATAAGATAAGGAACACAACCATTATAAAGAAATCACATTAGGATTCTCATTTTAACCTGTTCCTTAACACACTAGTGCTTAGGAAATCTATTGGAGGCAGAAGCAGTGAAGCGTAGCATAGGGTCAGGGTTAGGGTTAGGGTATGGGTACGGCTTAGGTTACGGGTTCGGGTACAGGTTTGGGTACGGCGTAGGGTATGGGTTTGGGTTAGGGTTAGGGTTAGGGTAGGGGATAGGGTTAGGGTACGGATTAGGGTTGGGGTAGTTATTAAACTTATCCCAGTCTCTAGATGCCCCGTAGTTTGTAAAGGAATATTACTTGGGGGACCAGCCATGGAGAAGAGTTTAGACATTAGGATAAGATAAGGAACACAACCATTATAAAGAAATCACATTAGGATTCTCTTTTTAACCTGTTCCTTAAAACACTATTGCTTAGGAAATCTATTGGAGGCAGAAGCAGTCAAGGGTAGCTTAGGGTTAGGGTTATGGTTAGGGTTAGGGTTAGGGTACGGCTTAGCGTACAGGTTCGGGTACGGCGTAGGGTGTCGTTTAGGGTTAGGGTTAGGGTTAGTGTTAGGGTTAGGGCTCGGTTTAGGATACGGGTTAGGATTAGGGTACTTGTTACTGTTAGGGTAGGGGTTAGGGTTAGGTTACGCGTTAGGGTTAGGGTAGGGGTTAGTGTTAGGTTACGCGTTAGGGTTAGGGTAGTTATTAAACGTATCCCATTCTCTAGATACCCCGTAGCAAGTAAAGGAATATTATTTGGGGGTCCAGCCATGGAGAAGAATTTGGACACTAGGATAAGATAAGGAACACACCCATAATAAAGAAATCACATTAGGATTCTCTTTTTAACCTATTCCTTAAAACACTAGTGCTTAGGAAATCTATTGGAGGCAGAACAAGTCAAGGGTAGCTTAGTGTTAGGGTTCGGGTTAGGGTTAGGTTTAGGGTACGGCTTAGGGTACGGGTTCGGGTACGGGTTCGGGTACGGCGTAGGGTATGGGTTAGGGTTAGGGGTAGTGTTAGGGTTAGGGCTCGGTTTAGGGAACGGGTTAGGATTAGGGTACTTGTTAGGGTTAGGGTAGGGGTTAGGGTTAGAGTGCGCGTTAGGTTTAGTGTAGGGGTTAGGGTTAGTGTACGCATTAGGGTTAGGGTAGTTATTAATCCTATCCCACTCTCTAGATACCCCTTAGCACGTAAAGGAATATTATTTGGGGGTCCATCCATGGAGAAGAGTTTAGACTCTAGGATAGATAAGGAACACAGCCATTATAAAGAAATCACATTAGGATTCTCTTTTTAACCTGTTCCTTAAAACACTAGAGCTTAGGAAATCTATTGGAGGCAGAAGTAGTCAACGGTATCTTAGGGTTAGTGTTAGGGTTAGGGTTAGGGTTAGGGTACGGTTTAGGGTACGGTTTCGGGTAAGTGTTCGGGTACGGCGTAGGGTATGCGTTAGATTTAGGGTTTGGGTTAGTGTTAGGGTTAGGGCTCGGTTTAGGATATGGGGTAGGATTAGGGTACGTGTTGGGGTGAGGGTAGGGGTTAGGCTTAGGATACGCGTTAGGGTTAGGGTAGTTATTAAACCTATCCAACTCTCTAGATACCCCTTAGCACCTAAAGGAATATTATTTGGGGGTCCAGCCATGGAGAAGTGTTTAGACACTAGGATAAGATAAGGAACACACCCATTATAAAGAAATCACATTAGGATTCTCTTTTTAACCTGTACCTTAAAACACTAGTGCTTAGGAAATCTACTGGAGGCAGAAGCAGTCAAGGGTAGCTTACGGTTAGGGTTAGGGTTAGGGTTAGGGTACGGCTTAGGATATGGGTTCGGGTATGGGTTCGGTCATGGCGTAGGGTATGGGTTAGTGTTAGGGGTAGTGCTAGGGTTAGGGCTCGGTGTAGGGAACGGGTTAGTATTAGGGTACTTGTTAGGGTTAGGGTAGGGATTAGGGTTAGAATACACGTTAGGTTTAGGGTAGGGGTTGGGGTTAGGGTACGCGTTAGGGTTAGGATAGTTATTAAGCCTATCCCACTCTCTAGATACCCCTAGCACGTAAAGGAATATTATTTGGGGGTCCAGCCATGGAGAAGAGTTTAGACACTAGGATAAGATAAGGAACACACCCATTATAAAGAAATCACATTAGGATTCTCTTTTTAACCTGTTCCTTAAAACACTAGCGCTTAGGAAATCTATTGGATGTAGAAGTAGTGAAGGGTAGCTTAGCGTTGGGGTTAGGTTTAGCGTTAGGGTAAGGCTTAGGGTACGGGTTTGGGTAAGGGTTCGGGTACAGCGTAGGGTATGGGTTAGGGTTAGGGTTAGGGTTAGTGTTAGGGTTAGGGCTCGGTTTAGGGCACGGGTTAGGATTAGCGTACGTGTTAGGGTTAGGGTAGGGGTAAGGGTTAGGGTACGGATTAGGGTTAGGATAGTTATTAAACCTATCCCACTATCTAGATACCCCTTAGCACGTAATGGAATATTATTTGGGGGTCCAGCCATGGAGAACAGTTTAGACATTAGGATAAGATAAGGAACACACCCATTATAAAGAAATCACATTAGGATTCACTTTTTAACCTGTTCCTTAAAACACTAGTGCTTAGGAAATCTATTGGAGGCAGAAGCAGTCAAGGGTAGCTTAGGGTTACTGTTAGGGTTAGGGTTAGGGTTAGGGTTAGGGTACGGTTCAGGGTACGGGTTCGGGTACGGCGTAGGGTATGGGTTAGATTTAGGGTTTGGGTTATTTTTAGGGTTAGGGCTCGGTTTAGGATATGGGTTAGGAGTAGGGTACGTGTTAGGGTTTGGGTAGGGGTTAGGGTTAGGGTACGAGTTAGGTTTAGGGTAGTTATTAAACCTATTCCACTCTCTAGATACCCCTTAGCACGTAATGGTATATTATTTGGGGTTCCAGCCATGGAGAAGAGTTTAGACACTAGGATAAGATAAGGAACACACCCATTATAAAGAAATCACATTAGGATTCTCTTTTTAAACTGTTCCTTAAAACATTAGTGCTTAGGAAATCTATCGGAGGCAGAAGCAGTCAAGGGTAGATTAGGGTTAGAGTTAGGGTTAGGGTTAGGGTTAGGGTACGGTTTAGGGTATGGGTTCGGGTACGGGTTCGGGTACGGCGTAGGGTATGGGTTAGGGTTAGGGTTAGTGTTAGGGTTAGTGTTAGTGTTAGGGTATGGTTTAGGGTATGGGTTCGGGTACGGGTTCGGGTACGGCGTAGGGTATGTGTTAGGGTTAGGGTTAGTGTTAGGGTTAGTGTTAGTGTTAGGGCTCGGTTTAGGGTACGGTTTAGGATTAGGGTACGTGTAAGGGTTAGGGTACGGATTAAGGTTAGGCTACGCGTTAGGGTTAGGGTAGTTATTAAACCGATCCCACTCTCTAGATACCCCATAGCACGTAAAGGAATATTATTTTGGGGTCCAGCCACGGAGAAGAGTTTAGACACTAGGATAAGATAAGGAACACACCCATTATAAAGAAGTCACATTAGGTTTCTCTTTATAACCTGTTCCTTAAAACACTAGTGGTTAGGTAATCCATTTGTGGAAGAAGCTGTCAAGGGTAGCTTAGGGTTAGGTTTAGGGTACGGCTTAGGGTACGGGTTGAGGTACGGTTTCGGGTATGGCGTAGGGTATAGGTTAAGGTTAGGGTTAGGGTTAGTTTTACGGTTAGGGCTCAGTTTTGGGTAGGGGTTAGGATTAGGGTACGTGTTAGGGTTAGGGTAGGGGTTTGGGTTAGGGTAGGCGTCAGGGTTAGGGTAGTTATTAAACCTATCCCACTCTCTAGATACCCCTTAGCACGTAAAGGAATATTATTTGGGGGTCCAGCCATGGAGAAGAGTTTAGACACTAGCATAAGATAAGGAACACACCCATTAGAAATAAATCACATTAGGATTCTCTTTTTAACCTGTTCCGTAAAACACTAGTGCTTAGGAAATCTATTGGAGGCAGAAGCAGTCAAGTGTAGCTTAGGGTTAGGGTTAGGGTTAGGGTTAGGGTACGGCTTAGGTTATGGGGTCGGGTATGGTTTCAGATACAGCGTAGAGTATGGTTTGGGGTTAGGGTTAGGGTTAGTGTTAGGGTTAGGGCTCGGTTTAAGTTTAGGGTTAGGGTTAGGGTTAGGGTACGGCTTAGGGTATGGGTTCGGGTACGGGTTTGGGTAACACGTAGCGTATGGTTTATTGCTAAGTTTAGGTTTAGTTTTAGGGTTAGGCCTCGGTTTAGGTTATGGGTTAGGATTAGGGTACGTGTTAGGGTTAGGGTAGGGGTTAGGGTTAGTGTACGCATTATGGTTAGGGTAATTATTAAACCTATTCCACTCTCTAGATACCACTTAGCACATAAAGGAATATTATTTGTGATTCAGCCATGGAGAATAGTTTAGACACTAGAATAAGATTAGGAACACACCCATTATAAAGAATTCACATAAGGATTTTCTTTTTAAACTGTTCCTTAAAATACTAGTGCTTAGGAAATCTACTCGAGGCAGAAGCAGTCAAGGGTAGCTTACGGTTAGGGTTAGGATTAGGGTTAGGGTACGGTTTAGGGTACGGGTCGAGGACGGGTTCGGGTACGGCGTAGGGTATGGGTTATGGTTAGTGTTAGGGTTAGTGTTAGGGTTAGGGTTAGGGTTAGGGTTAGGGTACGGATTAGGGTATGGGTTCGGGTACGGGTTCAGGTTCGGCGTAGTGTATGGTTTAGGGCTAGGTTTAGGTTTAGTTTTAGGGTTAGGGCTCGGCTTAGGGTATGGGTTAGAATTAGGGTACGTTTTAGGTTTACGGTTAGGGTTAGGGTTAGGGTACGGGTTCGGGTACGAAGTAGGGTATGGGTTAGGGTTAGGGTTAGTTTACGGGTTAGGGTTCGGTTTAGGGTACGGATTAGGATTAGGGTACATGTTAGGTTTAGGTTAGGGGTTAGGGTACATGTTAGAGTTAGGATATTTATTAATCCTATCCCACTCTCTACATACCACTTAGCACTTAAAGGAATATAATTTGAGGTCCAGCCATGGAGAAGAGTTTAGATACTAGGATAAAATAAGGAACACACCCATTAAAAAGAAATCACATTAGGATTATCTTTTTAACCTATTCCTTAACACACTAGTGCTTAGGAAATCTACTGGAGGCAGAAGCAGTGAAGGGTAGCTTAGGGTTAGGTTTAGGGTACGGCTTAGGGTACGGGTTGAAGTACGCTTTCGGGTACGGCGTAGGGTATAGGTAAAGATTAGGGTTACGGATAGTTTTAGGGTTAGGGCTCGGTTTAGGGTACGGGATAGGATTAGGGTACGTGTTAGGGTTAGGGTAGGGGTTAGGGTTAGGGTAGTTATTAAACCTATCCCACTCTCTAGATACCCCTTAGAACGTTAAGGAATATTATTTGGGGGTTCAGCCATGGAGAAGAATTTAGACGCTAGGATAAGATAATGAACACACCCTTTAAAAAGAAATCACATTAGGATTCTCTATTTAACCTGTTCCTAAAAACACTATTGCTTAGGAAATCTATTGGAGGCAGAAGCAGTCAAGGGTAGCTCACGGTTAGGGATAGGTTTAGGGTTAGGGTTAGGGTACGGTTTAGGGTACGGGTTAGGGTTAGGGTGTTTATTATACCTATCCCAATCTCTAGATACCACTTAGCACGTAAAGGAATATTATTTGGGATCCAGGCATGGAGAAGAGTTTAGACACTAGGATAAGATAAGGAACACACCCATTATTAAGAAATCACATTAGGATTCTCTTTTTAACCTGTTCCTTAAGACACTAGTGCTTTGGGAATCTGTTGCAGGCAGAAGTAGTCAAGGGTGGGTTAGGATTAGTGTTAGGGTTACAGTACGGCTTTGGGTACGGGTCGGGTACGGCGTAGGTTATGGGTTAGGGTTAGGGTTCGGGTTAGTTTTAGGGTTAGGGCTCGGTTTAGGGTACGGGTTAGGATTAGGGTACTGGTTAGGGTTAGGGTAGGGGTTCGGGTTAGGGCAGTTATTAAACCTATCCCACTCTCTGGATATCCCTTAGCATGAAAAGGAATATTATTTGGGGATCCAGCCATGGAGAAGAGTTTAGACACTAGGATAAGATAAGGAACACACCCATTATAAAGAAATCACATTAAGGTTCTCTTTTTAACTTTTTCCTTAAAACACTAGTGCTTAGGAAATCTACTGGAGGCAGAAGCAGTCAAGGGTAGCTTACGGTTAGGGTTAGGGTTAGGATTAGGGTATGGCTTAGGGTTCCGGTTTCAGCTACGGGTTCGGGTACGGCGTAGGGTATGGGTTAGGGTTAGGGTTAGGGTTAGTGTTAGGGTTAGGGCTCGGTTTAGGGTACGGGTTACGATTAGGGTACGTGTTAGGGTTAGGTTAGGTGTTAGGGTTAAGGTACGCTTTCGGGTTAGAGTAGTTATTAAACCTATCCCACTCTCTAGATACCCCTTAGCACTTAAAGGAATGTTATTTGGGGGTCCAGCCATGGTTAAGAGTTTAGGCAATAGGATAAGATAAGGAACACACCCATTATAAAGAAATCACATTAGGATTCTCTTTTTAACCTGTTCCTTAAAACACTAGTGCTTAGGAAATCTATTGGAGGCAGAACCAGTCAAGGGTAGCTTAGTGTTAGGGTTCGGGTTAGGGTTAGGGTTAGGGTACGGCTTAGGGTACGGGTTCGGGTACGGCGTAGGGTATGGGTTAGGGTTAGGGTTAGTGTTAGGGTTAGGGCTCGGTTTAGGGAACGGTTTAGGATTAGGGTACTTGTTAGGGTTAGGGTAGGGATTAGGGTTAGAGTGCGCATTAGGTTTAGTGTAGCAGTTAGGGTTAGGGTACGCGTTAGGGTTAGGGTAGTTATTAAACCTATCCCACTCTCTAGATACCCCTTAGCACGTAAAGGAATATTATTTGGGGGTCCATCCATGGAGAAGAGTTTAGACTCTAGGATAAGATAAGGAACACAGCCATTATAAAGAAATCACATTAGGATTCTCTTTTTAACCTGTACCTTAAAACACTAGTGCTTAGGAAATCTACTGGAGGCAGAAGCAGTCAAGGGTAGCTTACGGTTAGGGTTAGGGTTAGGGTTAGGGTACGGCTTAGGGTACGGGTTCGGGTATGGGTTCGGGTATGGCGTAGGGTATGCGTTAGATTTAGGGTTTGGGTTAGTGTTAGGGTTAGGGCTCGGTTTAGGATACGGGGTAGGATTAGGGTACGTGTTAGGGTGAGGGTAGGGGTTAGGCTTAGGATACGCGTTAGGGTTAGGGTAGTTATTAAACCTATCCAACTCTCTAGATACCCCTTAGCACCTGAAGGAATATTATTTGGGTTCCAGCCATGGAGAAGTGTTTAGACACTAGGATAAGATAAGGAACACACCCATTATAAAGAAATCACATTAGGATTCTCTTTTTAACCTGTACCTTAAAACACTAGTGCTTAGGAAATCTACTGGAGGCAGAAGCAGTCAAGGGTAGCTTACGGTTAGGGTTAGGGTTAGGGTTAGGGTACGGCTTAGGGTACGGGTTCGGGTATGGGTTAGGGTTAGGGGTAGTGCTAGGGTTAGGGCTCGGTTTAGGGAACGGGTTAGTATTAGGGTACTTGTTAGGGTAGGGATTAGGGTTAGAGTACACGTTAGGTTTAGGGTAGGGGTTGAGATTAGGGTACGCGTTAGGGTTAGGGTAGTTATTAAACCTATCCCACTCTCTAGATACCCCTTAGCACGTAAAGGAATATTATTTGGGGGTCCAGCCATGGAGAAGAGTTTAGACACTAGGGTAAGATAAGGAACACACCCATTATAAAGAAATCACATTAGGATTCTCTTTTTAACCTGTTCCTTAAAACACTAGCGCTTAGGAAATCTATTGGAGGTAGAAGCAGTGAAGGGTAGCTTAGCGTTGGGGTTAGGTTTAGCGTTAGGGTAAGGCTTAGCGTACGGGTTTGGGTAAGGGTTCGGGTACAGCGTAGGGTATGGGTTAGGGTTAGGGTTAGTGTTAGGGTTAGTGCTCGGTTTAGGGTACGGGTTAGGATTAGCATACGTGTTAGGGTTAGGGTAGGGGTGAGGGTTAGGGTACGGATTACGGTTAGGGTAGTTATTAAACCTATCCCACTCTCTAGATACCCCTTAGCACGTAATGGAATATTATTTGGGGGTCCAGCCATGGAGAAGAGTTTAGACATTAGGATAAGATAAGGAACACACCGATTATAAAGAAATCATATTAGGATTCTCTTTTTAACCTGTTCCTTAAAACACTAGTGCTTAGGAAATCTATTGGAGTCCGAAGTAGTCATGGGTAGCTTAGGGTTAGGGTTAGGGTTAGGGTTAGGGTTATGGTATGGCTTAGGGTATGGTTTCGGGTACGGGTTCGGGTACGGCGTAGGGTATGGGCTAGGGTTAGGGTTAGTGTTAGGGTTAGGGCTCGGTTTAGGGAGCGGGTTAGGATTAGGGTACTTGATAGGGTTTGGGTAGGGGTTAGGGTTAGAGTACGCGTTAGGTTTAGGGTAGGGTTTAGAGTTAGGGTACGCGTTAGGGTTAGGGTAGTTATTAAACCTATCCCACTCTCTAGATAGCCCTTAGCACGTAATGGAATATTATTTGGGGGTCCAGGCATGGAGATGAGTTTAGACATTAGGATAAGATAAGGAACACACCCATTATAAAGAAATCACATTAGGATTCTCTTTTTAACCTCTTCCTTAAAACACTAGTGCTTAGGAAATCTATTGCAGGCAGAAGCAGTCATGGGTAGCTTAAGGTTAATGTTAGGGTTAGGATTAGGGTTAGGGTACGGTTTAGGGTACGGTTTCGGGTACGGCCTAGGGTATGGGTTACATTTAGGGTTTGGGTTATTTTTAGGGTTAGGGCTCGGTATAGGATACGGGTTAGGAGTAGGGTGCGTGTTAGGTTTAGGGTAGGGGTTAGGCTTGGGGTACGCGTTAGGGTTAGGGTAGTTATTAAACCTATCACACGCTCTAGATACCCCTTAGCACGTAAAGAAATATTATTTGGGGATCCAGCCATGGAGAAGAGTTTAGACACTAGGATAAAATAGGGAACACACCCATTATAAAGAAATCACATTAGGATTCTCTTTTTAACCTGTTCCTTAACACACTAGTGCTTAGGAAATCTATTGGAGGCAGAAGCAGTGAAGCGTAGCATAGGGTTAGGGTTAGGGTTAGGGTTTGGGTACGGCTTAGGGTATGGGTTTGGGTTAGGGTTAGGGTTAGGGTTAGGGCTCGGTTTAGGGTACGGGTTAGTATTAGGGTAGGTGTTAGGGTTAGGGTAGGTGTTAGGGTTAGGGTACGGATTAGGGTTGGGGTAGTTATTAAACTTATCCCACTCTCTAGATGCCCCGTAGCACGTAAAGGAATATTACTTGGGGGACCAGCCATGGAGAAGAGTTTAGACATTAGGATAAGATAAGGAACACAACCATTATAAAGAAATCACATTAGGATTCTCATTTTAACCTGTTCCTTAACACACTAGTGCTTAGGAAATCTATTGGAGGCAGAAGCAGTGAAGCGTAGCATAGGGTCAGGGTTAGGGTTAGGGTATGGGTACGGCTTAGGTTACGGGTTCGGGTACAGGTTTGGGTACGGCGTAGGGTATGGGTTTGGGTTAGGGTTAGGGTTAGGGTAGGGGATAGGGTTAGGGTACGGATTAGGGTTGGGGTAGTTTTAAACTTATCCCAGTCTCTAGATGCCCCGTAGCTTGTAAAGGAATATTACTTGGGGGACCAGCCATGGAGAAGAGTTTAGACATTAGGATAAGATAAGGAACACAACCATTATAAAGAAATCACATTAGGATTCTCTTTTTAACCTGTTCCTTAAAACACTATTGCTTAGGAAATCTATTGGAAGCAGAAGCTGTCAAGGGTAGCTTAGGGTTAGGGTTATGGTTAGGGTTAGGGTTAGGGTACGGCTTAGGGTACAGGTTCGGGTACGGCGTAGGGTGTGGTTTAGGGTTAGGGTTAGGGTTAGTGTTAGGGTTAGGGCTCGGTTTAGGATACGGGTTAGGATTAGGGTACTTGTTAGTGTTAGGGTAGGGGTTAGGGTTAGGTTACGCGTTAGGGTTAGGGTAGGGGTTAGTGTTAGGTTACGCGTTAGGGTTAGGGTAGTTATTAAACGTATCCCATTCTCTAGATACCCCGTAGCAAGTAAAGGAATATTATTTGGGGGTCCAGCCATGGAGAAGAATTTGGACACTAGGATAAGATAAGGAACACACCCATAATAAAGAAATCACATTAGGATTCTCTTTTTAACCTGTTCCTTAAAACACTAGTGCTTAGGAAATCTATTGGAGGCAGAACCAGTCAAGGGTAGCTTAGTGTTAGGGTTCGGGTTAGGGTTAGGTTTAGGGTACGGCTTAGGGTACGGGTTCGGGTACGGGTTCGGGTACGGCGTAGGGTATGGGTTAGGGTTAGGGGTAGTGTTAGGGTTAGGGCTCGGTTTAGGGAACGGGTTAGGATTAGGGTACTTGTTAGGGTTAGGGTAGGGGTTAGGGTTAGAGTGCGCGTTAGGTTTAGTGTAGGGGTTAGGGTTAGTGTACGCATTAGGGTTAGGGTAGTTATTAATCCTATCCCACTCTCTAGATACCCCTTAGCACGTAAAGGTATATTATGTGGGGGTCCATCCATGGAGAAGAGTTTAGACTCTAGGATAGATAAGGAACACAGCCATTATAAAGAAATCACATTAGGATTCTCTTTTTAACCTGTTCCTTAAAACACTAGAGCTTAGGAAATCTATTGGAGGCAGAAGTAGTCAAGGGTATCTTAGGGTTAGTGTTAGGGTTATGGTTAGGGTTAGGGTACGGTTTAGGGTACGGTTTCGGGTAAGTGTTCGGGTACGGCGTAGGGTATGCGTTAGATTTAGGGTTTGGGTTAGTGTTAGGGTTAGGGCTCGGTTCAGGATACGGGGTAGGATTAGGGTACGTGTTGGGGTGAGGGTAGGGGTTAGGCTTAGGATACGCGTTAGGGTTAGGGTAGTTATTAAACCTATCCAACTCTCTAGATACCCCTTAGCACCTAAAGGAATATTATTTGGGGGTCCAGCCATGGAGAAGTGTTTAGACACTAGGATAAGATAAGGAACACACCCATTATAAAGAAATCACATTAGGATTCTCTTTTTAACTTGTACCTTAAAACACTAGTGCTTAGGAAATCTACTGGAGGCAGAAGCAGTCAAGGGTAGCTTACGGTTAGGGTTAGGGTTAGGGTTAGGGTACGGCTTAGGATATGGGTTCGGGTATGGGTTCGGTCATGGCGTAGGGTATGGGTTAGTGTTAGGGGTAGTGCTAGGGTTAGGGCTCGGTGTAGGGAACGGGTTAGTATTAGGGTACTTGTTAGGGTTAGGGTAGGGATTAGGGTTAGAATACACGTTAGGTTTAGGGTAGGGGTTGGGGTTAGGGTACGCGTTAGGGTTAGGATAGTTATTAAGCCTATCCCACTCTCTAGATACCCCTAGCACGTAAAGGAATATTATTTGGGGGTCCAGCCATGGAGAAGAGTTTAGACACTAGGATAAGATAAGGAACACACCCATTATAAAGAAATCACATTAGGATTCTCTTTTTAACCTGTTCCTTAAAACACTAGCGCTTAGGAAATCTATTGGATGTAGAAGTAGTGAAGGGTAGCTTAGCGTTGGGGTTAGGTTTAGCGTTAGGGTAAGGCTTAGGGTACGGGTTTGGGTAAGGGTTCGGGTACAGCGTAGGGTATGGGTTAGGGTTAGGGTTAGGGTTAGTGTTAGGGTTAGGGCTCGGTTTAGGGCACGGGTTAGGATTAGCGTACGTGTTAGGGTTAGGGTAGGGGTAAGGGTTAGGGTACGGATTAGGGTTAGGATAGTTATTAAACCTATCCCACTATCTAGATACCCCTTAGCACGTAATGGAATATTATTTGGGGGTCCAGCCATGGAGAACAGTTTAGACATTAGGATAAGATAAGGAACACACCCATTATAAAGAAATCACATTAGGATTCACTTTTTAACCTGTTCCTTAAAACACTAGTGCTTAGGAAATCTATTGGAGGCAGAAGCAGTCAAGGGTAGCTTAGGGTTACTGTTAGGGTTAGGGTTAGGGTTAGGGTACGGTTCAGGGTACGGGTTCGGGTACGGCGTAGGGTATGGGTTAGATTTAGGGTTTGGGTTATTTTTAGGGTTAGGGCTCGGTTTAGGATATGGGTTAGGAGTAGGGTACGTGTTAGGGTTTGGGTAGGGGTTAGGGTTAGGGTACGAGTTAGGTTTAGGGTAGTTATTAAACCTATTCCACTCTCTAGATACCCCTTACCACGTAATGGTATATTATTTGGGGTTCCAGCCATGGAGAAGAGTTTAGACACTAGGATAAGATAAGGAACACACCCATTATAAAGAAATCACATTAGGATTCTCTTTTTAAACTGTTCCTTAAAACATTAGTGCTTAGGAAATCTATCGGAGGCAGAAGCAGTCAAGGGTAGATTAGGGTTAGAGTTAGGGTTAGGGTTAGGGTTAGGGTACGGTTTAGGGTATGGGTTCGGGTACGGGTTCGGGTACGGCGTAGGGTATGGGTTAGGGTTAAGGTTAGTGTTAGGGTTAGTGTTAGTGTTAGGGTATGGTTTAGGGTATGGGTTCGGGTACGGGTTCGGGTACGGCGTAGGGTATGTGTTAGGGTTAGGGTTAGTGTTAGGGTTAGTGTTAGTGTTAGGGCTCGGTTTAGGGTACGGGTTAGGATTAGGGTACGTGTAAGGGTTAGGGTACGGATTAAGGTTAGGCTACGCGTTAGGGTTAGGGTAGTTATTAAACCGATCCCACTCTCTAGATACCCCATAGCACGTAAAGGAATATTATTTTGGGGTCCAGCCACGGAGAAGAGTTTAGACACTAGGATAAGATAAGGAACACACCCATTATAAAGAAATCACATTAGGTTTCTCTTTATAACCTGTTCCTTAAAACACTAGTGGTTAGGTAATCCATTTGTGGAAGAAGCTGTCAAGGGTAGCTTAGGGTTAGGTTTAGGGTACGGCTTAGGGTACGGGTTGAGGTACGGTTTCGGGTATGGCGTAGGGTATAGGTTAAGGTTAGGGTTAGGGTTAGTTTTACGGTTAGGGCTCAGTTTTGGGTAGGGGTTAGGATTAGGGTACGTGTTAGGGTTAGGGTAGGGGTTTGGGTTAGGGTAGGCGTCAGGGTTAGGGTAGTTATTAAACCTATCCCACTCTCTAGATACCCCTTAGCACGTAAAGGAATATTATTTGGGGGTCCAGCCATGGAGAAGAGTTTAGACACTAGCATAAGATAAGGAACACACCCATTAGAAAGAAATCACATTAGGATTCTCTTTTTAACCTGTTCCGTAAAACACTAGTGCTTAGGAAATCTATTGGAGGCAGAAGCAGTCAAGTGTAGCTTAGGGTTAGGGTTAGGGTTAGGGTTAGGGTACGGCTTAGGTTATGGGGTCGGGTATGGTTTCAGATACAGCGTAGAGTATGGTTTGGGGTTAGGGTTAGGGTTAGTGTTAGGGTTAGGGCTCGGTTTAAGTTTAGGGTTAGGGTTAGGGTTAGGGTACGGCTTAGGGTATGGGTTCGGGTACGGGTTTGGGTAACACGTAGCGTATGGTTTATTGCTAAGTTTAGGTTTAGTTTTAGGGTTAGGCCTCGGTTTAGGTTATGGGTTAGGATTAGGGTACGTGTTAGGGTTAGGGTAGGGGTTAGGGTTAGTGTACGCATTATGGTTAGGGTAATTATTAAACCTATTCCACTCTCTAGATACCACTTAGCACATAAAGGAATATTATTTGTGATTCAGCCATGGAGAATAGTTTAGACACTAGAATAAGATTAGGAACACACCCATTATAAAGAATTCACATAAGGATTTTCTTTTTAAACTGTTCCTTAAAATACTAGTGCTTAGGAAATCTACTCGAGGCAGAAGCAGTCAAGGGTAGCTTACGGTTAGGGTTAGGATTAGGGTTAGGGTACGGGTCGAGGACGGGTTCGGGTACGGCGTAGGGTATGGGTTATGGTTAGTGTTAGGGTTAGTGTTAGGGTTAGGGCTCGGTTTAGGGTTAGGGTTAGGGTTAGGGTTAGGGTACGGATTAGGGTATGGGTTCGGGTACGGGTTCAGGTTCGGCGTAGTGTATGGTTTAGGGCTAGGTTTAGGTTTAGTTTTAGGGTTAGGGCTCGGCTTAGGGTATGGGTTAGAATTAGGGTACGTTTTAGGTTTACGGTTAGGGTTAGGGTTAGGGTACGGGTTCGGGTACGAAGTAGGGTATGGGTTAGGGTTAGGGTTAGTTTACGGGTTAGGGTTCGGTTTAGGGTACGGATTAGGATTAGGGTACATGTTAGGTTTAGGTTAGGGGTTAGGGTACATGTTAGAGTTAGGATATTTATTAAACCTATCCCACTCTCTACATACCACTTAGCACTTAAAGGAATATAATTTGAGGTCCAGCCATGGAGAAGAGTTTAGATACTAGGATAAAATAAGGAACACACCCATTAAAAAGAAATCACATTAGGATTATCTTTTTAACCTATTCCTTAACACACTAGTGCTTAGGAAATCTACTGGAGGCAGAAGCAGTGAAGGGTAGCTTAGGGTTAGGTTTAGGGTACGGCTTAGGGTACGGGTTGAAGTACGCTTTCGGGTACGGCGTAGGGTATAGGTAAAGATTAGGGTTACGGATAGTTTTAGGGTTAGGGCTCGGTTTAGGGTACGGGATAGGATTAGGGTACGTGTTAGGGTTAGGGTAGGGGTTAGGGTTAGGGTAGTTATTAAACCTATCCCACTCTCTAGATACCCCTTAGAACGTTAAGGAATATTATTTGGGGGTTCAGCCATGGAGAAGAATTTAGACGCTAGGATAAGATAATGAACACACCCTTTAAAAAGAAATCACATTAGGATTCTCTATTTAACCTGTTCCTAAAAACACTATTGCTTAGGAAATCTATTGGAGGCAGAAGCAGTCAAGGGTAGCTCACGGTTAGGGATAGGTTTAGGGTTAGGGTTAGGGTACGGTTTAGGGTACGGGTTAGGGTTAGGGTGTTTATTATACCTATCCCAATCTCTAGATACCACTTAGCACGTAAAGGAATATTATTTGGGATCCAGGCATGGAGAAGAGTTTAGACACTAGGATAAGATAAGGAACACACCCATTATTAAGAAATCACATTAGGATTCTCTTTTTAACCTGTTCCTTAAGACACTAGTGCTTTGGGAATCTGTTGCAGGCAGAAGTAGTCAAGGGTGGGTTAGGATTAGTGTTAGGGTTACAGTACGGCTTTGGGTACGGGTCGGGTACGGCGTAGGTTATGGGTTAGGGTTAGGGTTCGGGTTAGTTTTAGGGTTAGGGCTCGGTTTAGGGTACGGGTTAGGATTAGGGTACTGGTTAGGGTTAGGGTAGGGGTTCGGGTTAGGGCAGTTATTAAACCTATCCCACTCTCTGGATATCCCTTAGCATGAAAAGGAATATTATTTGGGGATCCAGCCATGGAGAAGAGTTTAGACACTAGGATAAGATAAGGAACACACCCATTATAAAGAAATCACATTAAGGTTCTCTTTTTAACTTTTTCCTTAAAACACTAGTGCTTAGGAAATCTACTGGAGGCAGAAGCAGTCAAGGGTAGCTTACGGTTAGGGTTAGGGTTAGGATTAGGGTATGGCTTAGGGTTCCGGTTTCAGCTACGGGTTCGGGTACGGCGTAGGGTATGGGTTAGGGTTAGGGTTAGGGTTAGTGTTAGGGTTAGGGCTCGGTTTAGGGTACGGGTTACGATTAGGGTACGTGTTAGGGTTAGGTTAGGCGTTAGGGTTAAGGTACGCTTTCGGGTTAGAGTAGTTATTAAACCTATCCCACTCTCTAGATACCCCTTAGCACTTAAAGGAATGTTATTTGGGGGTCCAGCCATGGTTAAGAGTTTAGGCAATAGGATAAGATAAGGAACACACCCATTATAAAGAAATCACATTAGGATTCTCTTTTTAACCTGTTCCTTAAAACACTAGTGCTTAGGAAATCTATTGGAGGCAGAACCAGTCAAGGGTAGCTTAGTGTTAGGGTTCGGGTTAGGGTTAGGGTTAGGGTACGGCTTAGGGTACGGGTTCGGGTACGGCGTAGGGTATGGGTTAGGGTTAGGGTTAGTGTTAGGGTTAGGGCTCGGTTTAGGGAACGGTTTAGGATTAGGGTACTTGTTAGGGTTAGGGTAGGGATTAGGGTTAGAGTGCGCATTAGGTTTAGTGTAGCAGTTAGGGTTAGGGTACGCGTTAGGGTTAGGGTAGTTATTAAACCTATCCCACTCTCTAGATACCCCTTAGCACGTAAAGGAATATTATTTGGGGGTCCATCCATGGAGAAGAGTTTAGACTCTAGGATAAGATAAGGAACACAGCCATTATAAAGAAATCACATTAGGATTATCTTTTTAACCTGTTCCTTAAAACACTAGTGCTTAGGAAATCTATTGGAGGCAGAAACAGTCCTGGGTAGCTTAGGGTTACTGTTAGGGTTAGGGTTTGGGTTAGGGTTAGGGTTAGGTTTTGGTTTAGGGTATGGGTTCGGGTACGTGATCGGGTATGGCGTAGGGTATGGGTTAGATTTAGGGGTTGGGTTAGTGTTAGGGTTAGGGCTCGTTTAGGATACGGGTTGGAATTGGGTTACGTGTTAGGGTTAGGGTAGGGTTTAGGGTTAGGGTACGCGTTAGGGTTAGGGTAGTTATTAAAACTATCCCACTCTCTAGATACCCCTTAGCAAGTAAAGCAATATTATTTGGGGGTCCAGCCATGGAGAAGAGTTTAGACACTAGGATAAGATAAGGAACACACCCATTATAAAGAAATCACATTAGGATTCTCTTTTTAACCTGTTCCTTAAAACACTAGTGCTTAGGGAATCTATTGGAGGTAGAAGCAGTGAAGGGTAGCTTAGGGTTAGGTTTAGGGTTAGCGTTAGGGCACGGCTTAGGATACGGGTTTGGGTAAGGGTTCGGGTACAGCGTAGGGTATGGGTTAGGGTTAGGGTTAGGGTTAGTGTTAGGGTTAGGGCTCGGTATAGGGTACGGGTTACGATTAGGGTACGAGTTAGGGTTAGGGTAGTTATTAAACCTATCCCACTCTCTAGATAGCCCTTAGCACGTAATGGAATATTATTTGGGGGTCCAGCCATGGAGATGAGTTTAGACATTAGGATAAGATAAGGAACACAACCATTATAAAGAAATCACATTAGGATTCTCTTTTTAACCTCTTCCTTAAAACACTAGTGCTTAGGAAATCTATTGCAGGCAGAAGCAGTCATAGGTAGCTTAAGGTTAATGTTAGGGTTAGGGTTAGGGTTAGGGTACGGTTTAGGGTACGGTTTCGGGTACGGCGTAGGGTATGGGTTAGATTTAGGGTTTGGGTTATTTTTAGGGTTAGGGCTCGGTTTAGGATACAGGTTAGGTGTAAGGTACGTGTTAGGGTTAGGGTAGGGGTTAGGCTTAGGGTACGCGTTAGGGTTAGGGTAGATATTAAACCTATCCCACTCTCTAGATCCCCCTTAGCACGTAAAGGAATATAATTTGGGGGTCCAGTAATGGAGAAGAGTTTAGACACTAGGATAAAATAAGGAACACACCCATTATAAAGAAATCACATTAGGATTCTCTTTTTAACCTGTTCCTTAAAACACTAGTGCTTAGGAAAAGTATTGGAGGCAGAAGCAGTCAAGTGTAGCTTAGGGGTAGGTTTAGGGTTAGTGTACGGTTTCGGGTACGGCGTAGGGTATGCGTTAGGGTTAGGGTTAGTGTTAGTGTTAGGGTTAGGGATCGGTTTAGGGTACGGGTTAGGATTAGCGTATGTGTTAGTGTTAGGGTAGGGGTAAGGGTTAGGGTACGGATTAGGGTTAGGGTAGTTATTAAACCTATCCCACTCTCTAGATACCCCTTAGCACGTAATGGAATATTGTTTGGGGGTCCAGCCATGGAGAACAGTTTAGACATTAGGATAAGATAAGGAACACACCCATTATAAAGAAATCACATTAGGATTCTCTTTTTAACCTGTTCCGTAAAACACTAGTGCTTAGGAAATCTATTGGAGGCAGAAGCAGTCAAGTGTAGCTTAGGGTTAGGGTTAGGGTACGGCTTAGGTTATGGGGTCGGGTATGGTTTCAGATACAGCGTAGAGTATGGTTTGGGGTTAGGGTTAAGGTTAGTGTTAGGGTTAGGGCTCGGTTTAAGTTTAGGGTTAGGGTTAGGGTTAGGGTACGGCTTAGGGTATGGGTTCGGGTACGGGTTTGGGTAACACGTAGCGTATGGTTTATTGCTAAGTTTAGGTTTAGTTTTAGGGTTAGGCCTCGGTTTAGGTTATGGGTTAGGATTAGGGTACGTGTTAGGGTTAGGGTAGGGGTTAGGGTTAGTGTACGCATTATGGTTAGGGTAATTATTAAACCTATTCCACTCTCTAGATACCACTTAGCACATAAAGGAATATTATTTGTGATTCAGCCATGGAGAATAGTTTAGACACTAGAATAAGATTAGGAACACACCCATTATAAAGAATTCACATAAGGATTTTCTTTTTAAACTGTTCCTTAAAATACTAGTGCTTAGGAAATCTACTCGAGGCAGAAGCAGTCAAGGGTAGCTTACGGTTAGGGTTAGGATTAGGGTTAGGGTACGGTTTAGGGTACGGGTCGAGGACGGGTTCGGGTACGGCGTAGGGTATGGGTTATGGTTAGTGTTAGGGTTAGTGTTAGGGTTAGGGCTCGGTTTAGGGTTAGGGTTAGGGTTAGGGTTAGTGTACGGATTAGGGTATGGGTTCGGGTACGGGTTCAGGTTCGGCGTAGTGTATGGTTTAGGGCTAGGTTTAGGTTTAGTTTTAGGGTTAGGGCTCGGCTTAGGGTATGGGTTAGAATTAGGGTACGTTTTAGGTTTACGGTTAGGGTTAGGGTTAGGGTTAGGGTACGGGTTCGGGTACGAAGTAGGGTATGGGTTAGGGTTAGGGTTAGTTTACGGGTTAGGGTTCGGTTTAGGGTACGGATTAGGATTAGGGTACATGTTAGGTTTAGGTTAGGGGTTAGGGTACATGTTAGAGTTAGGATATTTATTAAACCTATCCCACTCTCTACATACCACTTAGCACTTAAAGGAATATAATTTGAGGTCCAGCCATGGAGAAGAGTTTAGATACTAGGATAAAATAAGGAACACACCCATTAAAAAGAAATCACATTAGGATTATCTTTTTAACCTATTCCTTAACACACTAGTGCTTAGGAAATCTACTGGAGGCAGAAGCAGTGAAGGGTAGCTTAGGGTTAGGTTTAGGGTACGGCTTAGGGTACGGGTTGAAGTACGCTTTCGGGTACGGCGTAGGGTATAGGTAAAGATTAGGGTTACGGATAGTTTTAGGGTTAGGGCTCGGTTTAGGGTACGGGATAGGATTAGGGTACGTGTTAGGGTTAGGGTAGGGGTTAGGGTTAGGGTAGTTATTAAACCTATCCCACTCTCTAGATACCCCTTAGAACGTTAAGGAATATTATTTGGGGGTTCAGCCATGGAGAAGAATTTAGACGCTAGGATAAGATAATGAACACACCCTTTAAAAAGAAATCACATTAGGATTCTCTATTTAACCTGTTCCTAAAAACACTATTGCTTAGGAAATCTATTGGAGGCAGAAGCAGTCAAGGGTAGCTCACGGTTAGGGATAGGTTTAGGGTTAGGGTTAGGGTACGGTTTAGGGTACGGGTTAGGGTTAGGGTGTTTATTATACCTATCCCAATCTCTAGATACCACTTAGCACGTAAAGGAATATTATTTGGGATCCAGGCATGGAGAAGAGTTTAGACACTAGGATAAGATAAGGAACACACCCATTATTAAGAAATCACATTAGGATTCTCTTTTTAACCTGTTCCTTAAGACACTAGTGCTTTGGGAATCTGTTGCAGGCAGAAGTAGTCAAGGGTGGGTTAGGATTAGTGTTAGGGTTACAGTACGGCTTTGGGTACGGGTCGGGTACGGCGTAGGTTATGGGTTAGGGTTAGGGTTCGGGTTAGTTTTAGGGTTAGGGCTCGGTTTAGGGTACGGGTTAGGATTAGGGTACTGGTTAGGGTTAGGGTAGGGGTTCGGGTTAGGGCAGTTATTAAACCTATCCCACTCTCTGGATATCCCTTAGCATGAAAAGGAATATTATTTGGGGATCCAGCCATGGAGAAGAGTTTAGACACTAGGATAAGATAAGGAACACACCCATTATAAAGAAATCACATTAAGGTTCTCTTTTTAACTTTTTCCTTAAAACACTAGTGCTTAGGAAATCTACTGGAGGCAGAAGCAGTCAAGGGTAGCTTACGGTTAGGGTTAGGGTTAGGATTAGGGTATGGCTTAGGGTTCCGGTTTCAGCTACGGGTTCGGGTACGGCGTAGGGTATGGGTTAGGGTTAGGGTTAGGGTTAGTGTTAGGGTTAGGGCTCGGTTTAGGGTACGGGTTACGATTAGGGTACGTGTTAGGGTTAGGTTAGGCGTTAGGGTTAAGGTACGCTTTCGGGTTAGAGTAGTTATTAAACCTATCCCACTCTCTAGATACCCCTTAGCACTTAAAGGAATGTTATTTGGGGGTCCAGCCATGGTTAAGAGTTTAGGCAATAGGATAAGATAAGGAACACACCCATTATAAAGAAATCACATTAGGATTCTCTTTTTAACCTGTTCCTTAAAACACTAGTGCTTAGGAAATCTATTGGAGGCAGAACCAGTCAAGGGTAGCTTAGTGTTAGGGTTCGGGTTAGGGTTAGGGTTAGGGTACGGCTTAGGGTACGGGTTCGGGTACGGCGTAGGGTATGGGTTAGGGTTAGGGTTAGTGTTAGGGTTAGGGCTCGGTTTAGGGAACGGTTTAGGATTAGGGTACTTGTTAGGGTTAGGGTAGGGATTAGGGTTAGAGTGCGCATTAGGTTTAGTGTAGCAGTTAGGGTTAGGGTACGCGTTAGGGTTAGGGTAGTTATTAAACCTATCCCACTCTCTATATACCCCTTAGCACGTAAAGGAATATTATTTGGGGGTCCATCCATGGAGAAGAGTTTAGACTCTAGGATAAGATAAGGAACACAGCCATTATAAAGAAATCACATTAGGATTCTCTTTTTAACCTGTACCTTAAAACACTAGTGCTTAGGAAATCTACTGGAGGCAGAAGCAGTCAAGGGTAGCTTACGGTTAGGGTTAGGGTTAGGGTTAGGGTACGGCTTAGGGTACGGGTTCGGGTATGGGTTCGGGTATGGCGTAGGGTATGCGTTAGATTTAGGGTTTGGGTTAGTGTTAGGGTTAGGGCTCGGTTTAGGATACGGGGTAGGATTAGGGTACGTGTTAGGGTGAGGGTAGGGGTTAGGCTTAGGATACGCGTTAGGGTTAGGGTAGTTATTAAACCTATCCAACTCTCTAGATACCCCTTAGCACCTGAAGGAATATTATTTGGGTTCCAGCCATGGAGAAGTGTTTAGACACTAGGATAAGATAAGGAACACACCCATTATAAAGAAATCACATTAGGATTCTCTTTTTAACCTGTACCTTAAAACACTAGTGCTTAGGAAATCTACTGGAGGCAGAAGCAGTCAAGGGTAGCTTACGGTTAGGGTTAGGGTTAGGGTTAGGGTACGGCTTAGGGTACGGGTTCGGGTATGGGTTAGGGTTAGGGGTAGTGCTAGGGTTAGGGCTCGGTTTAGGGAACGGGTTAGTATTAGGGTACTTGTTAGGGTAGGGATTAGGGTTAGAGTACACGTTAGGTTTAGGGTAGGGGTTGAGGTTAGGGTACGCGTTAGGGTTAGGGTAGTTATTAAACCTATCCCACTCTCTAGATACCCCTTAGCACGTAAAGGAATATTATTTGGGGGTACAGCCATGGAGAAGAGTTTAGACACTAGGGTAAGATAAGGAACACACCCATTATAAAGAAATCACATTAGGATTCTCTTTTTAACCTGTTCCTTAAAACACTAGCGCTTAGGAAATCTATTGGAGGTAGAAGCAGTGAAGGGTAGCTTAGCGTTGGGGTTAGGTTTAGCGTTAGGGTAAGGCTTAGCGTACGGGTTTGGGTAAGGGTTCGGGTACAGCGTAGGGTATGGGTTAGGGTTAGGGTTAGTGTTAGGGTTAGTGCTCGGTTTAGGGTATGGGTTAGGATTAGCATACGTGTTAGGGTTAGGGTAGGGGTGAGGGTTAGGGTACGGATTACGGTTAGGGTAGTTATTAAACCTATCCCACTCTCTAGATACCCCTTAGCACGTAATGGAATATTATTTGGGGGTCCAGCCATGGAGAAGAGTTTAGACATTAGGATAAGATAAGGAACACACCGATTATAAAGAAATCATATTAGGATTCTCTTTTTAACCTGTTCCTTAAAACACTAGTGCTTAGGAAATCTATTGGAGTCCGAAGTAGTCATGGGTAGCTTAGGGTTAGGGTTAGGGTTAGGGTTAGGGTTATGGTATGGCTTAGGGTATGGTTTCGGGTACGGGTTCGGGTACGGCGTAGGGTATGGGCTAGGGTTAGGGTTAGTGTTAGGGTTAGGGCTCGGTTTAGGGAGCGGGTTAGGATTAGGGTACTTGATAGGGTTTGGGTGGGGGTTAGGGTTAGAGTACGCGTTAGGTTTAGGGTAGGGTTTAGAGTTAGGGTACGCGTTAGGGTTAGGGTAGTTATTAAACCTATCCCACTCTCTAGATAGCCCTTAGCACGTAATGGAATATTATTTGGGGGTCCAGGCATGGAGATGAGTTTAGACATTAGGATAAGATAAGGAACACACCCATTATAAAGAAATCACATTAGGATTCTCTTTTTAACCTCTTCCTTAAAACACTAGTGCTTAGGAAATCTATTGCAGGCAGAAGCAGTCATGGGTAGCTTAAGGTTAATGTTAGGGTTAGGATTAGGGTTAGGGTACGGTTTAGGGTACGGTTTCGGGTACGGCCTAGGGTATGGGTTACATTTAGTGTTTGGGTTATTTTTAGGGTTAGGGCTCGGTATAGGATACGGGTTAGGAGTAGGGTACGTGTTAGGTTTAGGGTAGGGGTTAGGCTTGGGGTACGCGTTAGGGTTAGGGTAGTTATTAAACCTATCACACGCTCTAGATACCCCTTAGCACGTAAAGAAATATTATTTGGGGATCCAGCCATGCAGAAGAGTTTAGACACTAGGATAAAATAGGGAACACACCCATTATAAAGAAATCACATTAGGATTCTCTTTTTAACCTGTTCCTTAACACACTAGTGCTTAGGAAATCTATTGGAGGCAGAAGCAGTGAAGCGTAGCATAGGGTTAGGGTTAGGGTTAGGGTTTGGGTACGGCTTAGGGTATGGGTTTGGGTTAGGGTTAGGGTTAGGGTTAGGGCTCGGTTTAGGGTACGGGTTAGTATTAGGGTAGGTGTTAGGGTTAGGGTAGGTGTTAGGGTTAGGGTACGGATTAGGGTTGGGGTAGTTATTAAACTTATCCCACTCTCTAGATGCCCCGTAGCACGTAAAGGAATATTACTTGGGGGACCAGCCATGGAGAAGAGTTTAGACATTAGGATAAGATAAGGAACACAACCATTATAAAGAAATCACATTAGGATTCTCATTTTAACCTGTTCCTTAACACACTAGTGCTTAGGAAATCTATTGGAGGCAGAAGCAGTGAAGCGTAGCATAGGGTCAGGGTTAGGGTTAGGGTATGGGTACGGCTTAGGTTACGGGTTCGGGTACAGGTTTGGGTACGGCGTAGGGTATGGGTTTGGGTTAGGGTTAGGGTTAGGGTAGGGGATAGGGTTAGGGTACGGATTAGGGTTGGGGTAGTTTTAAACTTATCCCAGTCTCTAGATGCCCCGTAGCTTGTAAAGGAATATTACTTGGGGGACCAGCCATGGAGAAGAGTTTAGACATTAGGATAAGATAAGGAACACAACCATTATAAAGAAATCACATTAGGATTCTCTTTTTAACCTGTTCCTTAAAACACTATTGCTTAGGAAATCTATTGGAAGCAGAAGCTGTCAAGGGTAGCTTAGGGTTAGGGTTATGGTTAGGGTTAGGGTTAGGGTACGGCTTAGGGTACAGGTTCGGGTACGGCGTAGGGTGTGGTTTAGGGTTAGGGTTAGGGTTAGTGTTAGGGTTAGGGCTCGGTTTAGGATACGGGTTAGGATTAGGGTACTTGTTAGTGTTAGGGTAGGGGTTAGGGTTAGGTTACGCGTTAGGGTTAGGGTAGGGGTTAGTGTTAGGTTACGCGTTAGGGTTAGGGTAGTTATTAAACGTATCCCATTCTCTAGATACCCCGTAGCAAGTAAAGGAATATTATTTGGGGGTCCAGCCATGGAGAAGAATTTGGACACTAGGATAAGATAAGGAACACACCCATAATAAAGAAATCACATTAGGATTCTCTTTTTAACCTGTTCCTTAAAACACTAGTGCTTAGGAAATCTATTGGAGGCAGAACCAGTCAAGGGTAGCTTAGTGTTAGGGTTCGGGTTAGGGTTAGGTTTAGGGTACGGCTTAGGGTACGGGTTCGGGTACGGGTTCGGGTACGGCGTAGGGTATGGGTTAGGGTTAGGGTTAGTGTTAGGGTTAGGGCTCGGTTTAGGGAACGGGTTAGGATTAGGGTACTTGTTAGGGTTAGGGTAGGGGTTAGGGTTAGAGTGCGCGTTAGGTTTAGTGTAGGGGTTAGGGTTAGTGTACGCATTAGGGTTAGGGTAGTTATTAATCCTATCCCACTCTCTAGATACCCCTTAGCACGTAAAGGAATATTATGTGGGGGTCCATCCATGGAGAAGAGTTTAGACTCTAGGATAGATAAGGAACACAGCCATTATAAAGAAATCACATTAGGATTCTCTTTTTAACCTGTTCCTTAAAACACTAGAGCTTAGGAAATCTATTGGAGGCAGAAGTAGTCAAGGGTATCTTAGGGTTAGTGTTAGGGTTATGGTTAGGGTTAGGGTACGGTTTAGGGTACGGTTTCGGGTAAGTGTTCGGGTACGGCGTAGGGTATGCGTTAGATTTAGGGTTTGGGTTAGTGTTAGGGTTAGGGCTCGGTTTAGGATACGGGGTAGGATTAGGGTACTTGTTAGGGTTAGGGTAGGGATTAGGGTTAGAGTACACGTTAGGTTTAGGTTAGGGGTTGGGGTTAGGGTACGCGTTAGGGTTAGGATAGTTATTAAGCCTATCCCACTCTCTAGATACCCCTTAGCACGTAAAGGAATATTATTTGGGGGTCCAGCCATGGAGAAGAGTTTAGACACTAGGATAAGATAAGGAACACACCCATTATAAAGAAATCACATTAGGATTCTCTTTTTAACCTGTTCCTTAAAACACTAGCGCTTAGGAAATCTATTGGAGGTAGAAGTAGTGAAGGGTAGCTTAGCGTTGGGTTTAGGTTTAGCGTTAGGGTAAGGCTTAGGGTACGGGTTTGGGTAAGGGTTCGGGTACAGCGTAGGGTATGGGTTAGGGTTAGGGTTAGGGTTAGCGTTAGGGTTAGGGCTCGGTTTAGGGCATGGGTTAGGATTAGCGTACGTGTTAGGGTTAGGGTAGGGGTAAGGGTTAGGGTAAGGATTAGGGTTAGGATAGTTATTAAACCTATCCCACTATCTAGATACCCCTTAGCACGTAATGGAATATTATTTGGGGGTCCAGCCATGGAGAACAGTTTAGACATTAGGATAAGATAAGGAACACACCCATTATAAATAAATCACATTAGGATTCACTTTTTAACCTGTTCCTTAAAACACTAGTGCTTAGGAAATCTATTGGAGGCAGAAGCAGTCAAGGGTAGCTTAGGGTTACTGTTAGGGTTAGGGTTAGGGTTAGGGTACGGTTCAGGGTACGGGTTCGGGTACGGCGTAGGGTATGGGTTAGATTTAGGGTTTGGGTTATTTTTATGGTTAGGGCTCGGTTTAGGATATGGGTTAGGTGTAGGGTACGTGTTAGGGTTAGGGTAGGGGTTAGGCTTAGTGTACGCGTTAGGGTTAGGGTAGTTATTAAACCTATCCCAGTCTCTAGATACCCCTTAGCACGTAAAGGAATATAATTTGGGGGTCCAGCAATGGAGAAGAGTTTAGACACTAGGGTAAAATAAGGAACACACCCATTATAAAGAAATCACATTAGGATTCACTTTTTAACCTGTTCCTTAAAACTCTAGGGCTTAGGAAATCTATTGGAGGCAGAAGCAGTCAAGGGTAGCTTAGGGGTAGGTTTAGGGTTAGGGTACGGTTTCAGGTACGGCATAGGGTATGCGTTAGGGTTAGGGTTAGGGTTAGTGTTAGGGTTAGGGCTCGGTTTAGGGTACGGGTTAGGATTAGCGTACGTGTTAGGGTTAGTGTAGGGGTGAGGGTTAGGGTACGGATTAGGGTTAGGGTAGGTATTAAACCTATCCCACTCTCTAGATACCCCTTAGCACGTAATGGAATATTATTTGGGGGTCCAGCCATGGAGAAGAGTTTAGACATTAGGATAAGATAAGGAACACACCGATTATAAAGAAATCACATTAGGATTCTCTTTTTAACCTGTTCCTTAAAACACTAGTGCTTAGGAAATCTATTGGAGGCAGAAACAGTCCTGGGTAGCTTAGGGTTACTGTTAGGGTTAGGGTTTGGGTTAGGGTTAGGGTTAGGTTTTGGTTTAGGGTATGGGTTCGGGTACGTGATCGGGTATGGCGTAGGGTATGGGTTAGATTTAGGGGTTGGGTTAGTGTTAGGGTTAGGGCTCGTTTAGGATACGGGTTGGAATTGGGTTACGTGTTAGGGTTAGGGTAGGGTTTAGGGTTAGGGTACGCGTTAGGGTTAGGGTAGTTATTAAAACTATCCCACTCTCTAGATACCCCTTAGCAAGTAAAGCAATATTATTTGGGGGTCCAGCCATGGAGAAGAGTTTAGACACTAGGATAAGATAAGGAACACACCCATTATAAAGAAATCACATTAGGATTCTCTTTTAAACCTGTTCCTTAAAACACTAGTGCTTAGGGAATCTATTGGAGGTAGAAGCAGTGAAGGGTAGCTTAGGGTTAGGTTTAGGGTTAGCGTTAGGGCACGGCTTAGGATACGGGTTTGGGTAAGGGTTCGGGTACAGCGTAGGGTATGGGTTAGGGTTAGGGTTAGGGTTAGTGTTAGGGTTAGGGCTCGGTATAGGGTACGGGTTACGATTAGGGTACGAGTTAGGGTTAGGGTAGTTATTAAACCTATCCCACTCTCTAGATAGCCCTTAGCACGTAATGGAATATTATTTGGGGGTCCAGCCATGGAGATGAGTTTAGACATTAGGATAAGATAAGGAACACAACCATTATAAAGAAATCACATTAGGATTCTCTTTTTAACCTCTTCCTTAAAACACTAGTGCTTAGGAAATCTATTGCAGGCAGAAGCAGTCATAGGTAGCTTAAGGTTAATGTTAGGGTTAGGGTTAGGGTTAGGGTACGGTTTAGGGTACGGTTTCGGGTACGGCGTAGGGTATGGGTTAGATTTAGGGTTTGGGTTATTTTTAGGGTTAGGGCTCGGTTTAGGATACAGGTTAGGTGTAAGGTACGTGTTAGGGTTAGGGTAGGGGTTAGGCTTAGGGTACGCGTTAGGGTTAGGGTAGATATTAAACCTATCCCACTCTCTAGATCCCCCTTAGCACGTAAAGGAATATAATTTGGGGGTCCAGTAATGGAGAAGAGTTTAGACACTAGGATAAAATAAGGAACACACCCATTATAAAGAAATCACATTAGGATTCTCTTTTTAACCTGTTCCTTAAAACACTAGTGCTTAGGAAAAGTATTGGAGGCAGAAGCAGTCAAGTGTAGCTTAGGGGTAGGTTTAGGGTTAGTGTACGGTTTCGGGTACGGCGTAGGGTATGCGTTAGGGTTAGGGTTAGTGTTAGTGTTAGGGTTAGGGCTCGGTTTAGGGTACGGGTTAGGATTAGCGTACGTGTTAGTGTTAGGGTAGGGGTAAGGGTTAGGGTACGGATTAGAGTTAGGGTAGTTATTAAACCTATCCCACTCTCTAGATACCCCTTAGCACGTAATGGAATATTGTTTGGGGGTCCAGCCATGGAGAACAGTTTAGACATTAGGATAAGATAAGGAACACACCCATTATAAAGAAATCACATTAGGATTCTCTTTTTAACCTGTTCCGTAAAACACTAGTGCTTAGGAAATCTATTGGAGGCAGAAGCAGTCAAGTGTAGCTTAGGGTTAGGGTTAGGGTACGGCTTAGGTTATGGGGTCGGGTATGGTTTCAGATACAGCGTAGAGTATGGTTTGGGGTTAGGGTTAGGGTTAGTGTTAGGGTTAGGGCTCGGTTTAAGTTTAGGGTTAGGGTTAGGGTTAGGGTACGGCTTAGGGTATGGGTTCGGGTACGGGTTTGGGTAACACGTAGCGTATGGTTTATTGCTAAGTTTAGGTTTAGTTTTAGGGTTAGGCCTCGGTTTAGGTTATGGGTTAGGATTAGGGTACGTGTTAGGGTTAGGGTAGGGGTTAGGGTTAGTGTACGCATTATGGTTAGGGTAATTATTAAACCTATTCCACTCTCTAGATACCACTTAGCACATAAAGGAATATTATTTGTGATTCAGCCATGGAGAATAGTTTAGACACTAGAATAAGATTAGGAACACACCCATTATAAAGAATTCACATAAGGATTTTCTTTTTAAACTGTTCCTTAAAATACTAGTGCTTAGGAAATCTACTCGAGGCAGAAGCAGTCAAGGGTAGCTTACGGTTAGGGTTAGGATTAGGGTTAGGGTACGGTTTAGGGTACGGGTCGAGGACGGGTTCGGGTACGGCGTAGGGTATGGGTTATGGTTAGTGTTAGGGTTAGTGTTAGGGTTAGGGCTCGGTTTAGGGTTAGGGTTAGGGTTAGGGTTAGGGTACGGATTAGGGTATGGGTTCGGGTACGGGTTCAGGTTCGGCGTAGTGTATGGTTTAGGGCTAGGTTTAGGTTTAGTTTTAGGGTTAGGGCTCGGCTTAGGGTATGGGTTAGAATTAGGGTACGTTTTAGGTTTACGGTTAGGGTTAGGGTTAGGGTACGGGTTCGGGTACGAAGTAGGGTATGGGTTAGGGTTAGGGTTAGTTTACGGGTTAGGGTTCGGTTTAGGGTACGGATTAGGATTAGGGTACATGTTAGGTTTAGGTTAGGGGTTAGGGTACATGTTAGAGTTAGGATATTTATTAAACCTATCCCACTCTCTACATACCACTTAGCACTTAAAGGAATATAATTTGAGGTCCAGCCATGGAGAAGAGTTTAGATACTAGGATAAAATAAGGAACACACCCATTAAAAAGAAATCACATTAGGATTATCTTTTTAACCTATTCCTTAACACACTAGTGCTTAGGAAATCTACTGGAGGCAGAAGCAGTGAAGGGTAGCTTAGGGTTAGGTTTAGGGTACGGCTTAGGGTACGGGTTGAAGTACGCTTTCGGGTACGGCGTAGGGTATAGGTAAAGATTAGGGTTACGGATAGTTTTAGGGTTAGGGCTCGGTTTAGGGTACGGGATAGGATTAGGGTACGTGTTAGGGTTAGGGTAGGGGTTAGGGTTAGGGTAGTTATTAAACCTATCCCACTCTCTAGATACCCCTTAGAACGTTAAGGAATATTATTTGGGGGTTCAGCCATGGAGAAGAATTTAGACGCTAGGATAAGATAATGAACACACCCTTTAAAAAGAAATCACATTAGGATTCTCTATTTAACCTGTTCCTAAAAACACTATTGCTTAGGAAATCTATTGGAGGCAGAAGCAGTCAAGGGTAGCTCACGGTTAGGGATAGGTTTAGGGTTAGGGTTAGGGTACGGTTTAGGGTACGGGTTAGGGTTAGGGTGTTTATTATACCTATCCCAATCTCTAGATACCACTTAGCACGTAAAGGAATATTATTTGGGATCCAGGCATGGAGAAGAGTTTAGACACTAGGATAAGATAAGGAACACACCCATTATTAAGAAATCACATTAGGATTCTCTTTTTAACCTGTTCCTTAAGACACTAGTGCTTTGGGAATCTGTTGCAGGCAGAAGTAGTCAAGGGTGGGTTAGGATTAGTGTTAGGGTTACAGTACGGCTTTGGGTACGGGTCGGGTACGGCGTAGGTTATGGGTTAGGGTTAGGGTTCGGGTTAGTTTTAGGGTTAGGGCTCGGTTTAGGGTACGGGTTAGGATTAGGGTACTGGTTAGGGTTAGGGTAGGGGTTCGGGTTAGGGCAGTTATTAAACCTATCCCACTCTCTGGATATCCCTTAGCATGAAAAGGAATATTATTTGGGGATCCAGCCATGGAGAAGAGTTTAGACACTAGGATAAGATAAGGAACACACCCATTATAAAGAAATCACATTAAGGTTCTCTTTTTAACTTTTTCCTTAAAACACTAGTGCTTAGGAAATCTACTGGAGGCAGAAGCAGTCAAGGGTAGCTTACGGTTAGGGTTAGGGTTAGGATTAGGGTATGGCTTAGGGTTCCGGTTTCAGCTACGGGTTCGGGTACGGCGTAGGGTATGGGTTAGGGTTAGGGTTAGGGTTAGTGTTAGGGTTAGGGCTCGGTTTAGGGTACGGGTTACGATTAGGGTACGTGTTAGGGTTAGGTTAGGCGTTAGGGTTAAGGTACGCTTTCGGGTTAGAGTAGTTATTAAACCTATCCCACTCTCTAGATACCCCTTAGCACTTAAAGGAATGTTATTTGGGGGTCCAGCCATGGTTAAGAGTTTAGGCAATAGGATAAGATAAGGAACACACCCATTATAAAGAAATCACATTAGGATTCTCTTTTTAACCTGTTCCTTAAAACACTAGTGCTTAGGAAATCTATTGGAGGCAGAACCAGTCAAGGGTAGCTTAGTGTTAGGGTTCGGGTTAGGGTTAGGGTTAGGGTACGGCTTAGGGTACGGGTTCGGGTACGGCGTAGGGTATGGGTTAGGGTTAGGGTTAGTGTTAGGGTTAGGGCTCGGTTTAGGGAACGGTTTAGGATTAGGGTACTTGTTAGGGTTAGGGTAGGGATTAGGGTTAGAGTGCGCATTAGGTTTAGTGTAGCAGTTAGGGTTAGGGTACGCGTTAGGGTTAGGGTAGTTATTAAACCTATCCCACTCTCTAGATACCCCTTAGCACGTAAAGGAATATTATTTGGGGGTCCATCCATGGAGAAGAGTTTAGACTCTAGGATAAGATAAGGAACACAGCCATTATAAAGAAATCACATTAGGATTCTCTTTTTAACCTGTACCTTAAAACACTAGTGCTTAGGAAATCTACTGGAGGCAGAAGCAGTCAAGGGTAGCTTACGGTTAGGGTTAGGGTTAGGGTTAGGGTACGGCTTAGGGTACGGGTTCGGGTATGGGTTCGGGTATGGCGTAGGGTATGCGTTAGATTTAGGGTTTGGGTTAGTGTTAGGGTTAGGGCTCGGTTTAGGATACGGGGTAGGATTAGGGTACGTGTTAGGGTGAGGGTAGGGGTTAGGCTTAGGATACGCGTTAGGGTTAGGGTAGTTATTAAACCTATCCAACTCTCTAGATACCCCTTAGCACCTGAAGGAATATTATTTGGGTTCCAGCCATGGAGAAGTGTTTAGACACTAGGATAAGATAAGGAACACACCCATTATAAAGAAATCACATTAGGATTCTCTTTTTAACCTGTACCTTAAAACACTAGTGCTTAGGAAATCTACTGGAGGCAGAAGCAGTCAAGGGTAGCTTACGGTTAGGGTTAGGGTTAGGGTTAGGGTACGGCTTAGGGTACGGGTTCGGGTATGGGTTAGGGTTAGGGGTAGTGCTAGGGTTAGGGCTCGGTTTAGGGAACGGGTTAGTATTAGGGTACTTGTTAGGGTAGGGATTAGGGTTAGAGTACACGTTAGGTTTAGGGTAGGGGTTGAGGTTAGGGTACGCGTTAGGGTTAGGGTAGTTATTAAACCTATCCCACTCTCTAGATACCCCTTAGCACGTAAAGGAATATTATTTGGGGGTCCAGCCATGGAGAAGAGTTTAGACACTAGGGTAAGATAAGGAACACACCCATTATAAAGAAATCACATTAGGATTCTCTTTTTAACCTGTTCCTTAAAACACTAGCGCTTAGGAAATCTATTGGAGGTAGAAGCAGTGAAGGGTAGCTTAGCGTTGGGGTTAGGTTTAGCGTTAGGGTAAGGCTTAGCGTACGGGTTTGGGTAAGGGTTCGGGTACAGCGTAGGGTATGGGTTAGGGTTAGGGTTAGTGTTAGGGTTAGTGCTCGGTTTAGGGTACGGGTTAGGATTAGCATACGTGTTAGGGTTAGGGTAGGGGTGAGGGTTAGGGTACGGATTACGGTTAGGGTAGTTATTAAACCTATCCCACTCTCTAGATACCCCTTAGCACGTAATGGAATATTATTTGGGGGTCCAGCCATGGAGAAGAGTTTAGACATTAGGATAAGATAAGGAACACACCGATTATAAAGAAATCATATTAGGATTCTCTTTTTAACCTGTTCCTTAAAACACTAGTGCTTAGGAAATCTATTGGAGTCCGAAGTAGTCATGGGTAGCTTAGGGTTAGGGTTAGGGTTAGGGTTAGGGTTATGGTATGGCTTAGGGTATGGTTTCGGGTACGGGTTCGGGTACGGCGTAGGGTATGGGCTAGGGTTAGGGTTAGTGTTAGGGTTAGGGCTCGGTTTAGGGAGCGGGTTAGGATTAGGGTACTTGATAGGGTTTGGGTAGGGGTTAGGGTTAGAGTACGCGTTAGGTTTAGGGTAGGGTTTAGAGTTAGGGTACGCGTTAGGGTTAGGGTAGTTATTAAACCTATCCCACTCTCTAGATAGCCCTTAGCACGTAATGGAATATTATTTGGGGGTCCAGGCATGGAGATGAGTTTAGACATTAGGATAAGATAAGGAACACACCCATTATAAAGAAATCACATTAGGATTCTCTTTTTAACCTCTTCCTTAAAACACTAGTGCTTAGGAAATCTATTGCAGGCAGAAGCAGTCATGGGTAGCTTAAGGTTAATGTTAGGGTTAGGATTAGGGTTAGGGTACGGTTTAGGGTACGGTTTCGGGTACGGCCTAGGGTATGGGTTACATTTAGGGTTTGGGTTATTTTTAGGGTTAGGGCTCGGTATAGGATACGGGTTAGGAGTAGGGTACGTGTTAGGTTTAGGGTAGGGGTTAGGCTTGGGGTACGCGTTAGGGTTAGGGTAGTTATTAAACCTATCACACGCTCTAGATACCCCTTAGCACGTAAAGAAATATTATTTGGGGATCCAGCCATGGAGAAGAGTTTAGACACTAGGATAAAATAGGGAACACACCCATTATAAAGAAATCACATTAGGATTCTCTTTTTAACCTGTTCCTTAACACACTAGTGCTTAGGAAATCTATTGGAGGCAGAAGCAGTGAAGCGTAGCATAGGGTTAGGGTTAGGGTTAGGGTTTGGGTACGGCTTAGGGTATGGGTTTGGGTTAGGGTTAGGGTTAGGGTTAGGGCTCGGTTTAGGGTACGGGTTAGTATTAGGGTAGGTGTTAGGGTTAGGGTAGGTGTTAGGGTTAGGGTACGGATTAGGGTTGGGGTAGTTATTAAACTTATCCCACTCTCTAGATGCCCCGTAGCACGTAAAGGAATATTACTTGGGGGACCAGCCATGGAGAAGAGTTTAGACATTAGGATAAGATAAGGAACACAACCATTATAAAGAAATCACATTAGGATTCTCATTTTAACCTGTTCCTTAACACACTAGTGCTTAGGAAATCTATTGGAGGCAGAAGCAGTGAAGCGTAGCATAGGGTCAGGGTTAGGGTTAGGGTATGGGTACGGCTTAGGTTACGGGTTCGGGTACAGGTTTGGGTACGGCGTAGGGTATGGGTTTGGGTTAGGGTTAGGGTTAGGGTAGGGGATAGGGTTAGGGTACGGATTAGGGTTGGGGTAGTTTTAAACTTATCCCAGTCTCTAGATGCCCCGTAGCTTGTAAAGGAATATTACTTGGGGGACCAGCCATGGAGAAGAGTTTAGACATTAGGATAAGATAAGGAACACAACCATTATAAAGAAATCACATTAGGATTCTCTTTTTAACCTGTTCCTTAAAACACTATTGCTTAGGAAATCTATTGGAAGCAGAAGCTGTCAAGGGTAGCTTAGGGTTAGGGTTATGGTTAGGGTTAGGGTTAGGGTACGGCTAAGGGTACAGGTTCGGGTACGGCGTAGGGTGTGGTTTAGGGTTAGGGTTAGGGTTAGTGTTAGGGTTAGGGCTCGGTTTAGGGAACGGGTTAGGATTAGGGTACTTGTTAGGGTTAGGGTAGGGGTTAGGGTTAGAGTGCGCGTTAGGTTTAGTGTAGGGGTTAGGGTTAGTGTACGCATTAGGGTTAGGGTAGTTATTAATCCTATCCCACTCTCTAGATACCCCTTAGCACGTAAAGGAATATTATGTGGGGGTCCATCCATGGAGAAGAGTTTAGACTCTAGGATAGATAAGGAACACAGCCATTATAAAGAAATCACATTAGGATTCTCTTTTTAACCTGTTCCTTAAAACACTAGAGCTTAGGAAATCTATTGGAGGCAGAAGTAGTCAAGGGTATCTTAGGGTTAGTGTTAGGGTTATGGTTAGGTTTAGGGTACGGTTTAGGGTACGGTTTCGGGTAAGTGTTCGGGTACGGCGTAGGGTATGCGTTAGATTTAGGGTTTGGGTTAGTGTTAGGGTTAGGGCTCGGTTTAGGATACGGGGTAGGATTAGGGTACTTGTTAGGGTTAGGGTAGGGATTAGGGTTAGAGTACACGTTAGGTTTAGGTTAGGGGTTGGGGTTAGGGTACGCGTTAGGGTTAGGATAGTTATTAAGCCTATCCCACTCTCTAGATACCCCTTAGCACGTAAAGGAATATTATTTGGGGGTCCAGCCATGGAGAAGAGTTTAGACACTAGGATAAGATAAGGAACACACCCATTATAAAGAAATCACATTAGGATTCTCTTTTTAACCTGTTCCTTAAAACACTAGCGCTTAGGAAATCTATTGGAGGTAGAAGTAGTGAAGGGTAGCTTAGCGTTGGGTTTAGGTTTAGCGTTAGGGTAAGGCTTAGGGTACGGGTTTGGGTAAGGGTTCGGGTACAGCGTAGGGTATGGGTTAGGGTTAGGGTTAGGGTTAGTGTTAGGGTTAGGGCTCGGTTTAGGGCATGGGTTAGGATTAGCGTACGTGTTAGGGTTAGGGTAGGGGTAAGGGTTGGGGTAAGGGTTAGGTTAAGGATTAGGGTTAGGATAGTTATTAAACCTATCCCACTATCTAGATACCCCTTAGCACGTAATGGAATATTATTTGGGGGTCCAGCCATGGAGAACAGTTTAGACATTAGGATAAGATAAGGAACACACCCATTATAAATAAATCACATTAGGATTCACTTTTTAACCTGTTCCTTAAAACACTAGTGCTTAGGAAATCTATTGGAGGCAGAAGCAGTCAAGGGTAGCTTAGGGTTACTGTTAGGGTTAGGGTTAGGGTACGGTTCAGGGTACGGGTTCGGGTACGGCGTAGGGTATGGGTTAGATTTAGGGTTTGGGTTATTTTTAGGGTTAGGGCTCGGTTTAGGATATGGGTTAGGTGTAGGGTACGTGTTAGGGTTAGGGTAGGGGTTAGGCTTAGTGTACGCGTTAGGGTTAGGGTAGTTATTAAACCTATCCCAGTCTCTAGATACCCCTTAGCACGTAAAGGAATATAATTTGGGGGTCCAGCAATGGAGAAGAGTTTAGACACTAGGGTAAAATAAGGAACACACCCATTATAAAGAAATCACATTAGGATTCTCTTTTTAACCTGTTCCTTAAAACTCTAGGGCTTAGGAAATCTATTGGAGGCAGAAGCAGTCAAGGGTAGCTTAGGGGTAGGTTTAGGGTTAGGGTACGGTTTCAGGTACGGCATAGGGTATGCGTTAGGGTTAGGGTTAGGGTTAGTGTTAGGGTTAGGGCTCGGTTTAGGGTACGGGTTAGGATTAGCGTACGTGTTAGGGTTAGGGTAGGGGTGAGGGTTAGGGTACGGATTAGGGTTAGGGTAGGTATTAAACCTATCCCACTCTCTAGATACCCCTTAGCACGTAATGGAATATTATTTGGGGGTCCAGCCATGGAGAAGAGTTTAGACATTAGGATAAGATAAGGAACACACCGATTATAAAGAAATCACATTAGGATTCTCTTTTTAACCTGTTCCTTAAAACACTAGTGCTTAGGAAATCTATTGGAGGCAGAAACAGTCCTGGGTAGCTTAGGGTTACTGTTAGGGTTAGGGTTTGGGTTAGGGTTAGGGTTAGGTTTTGGTTTAGGGTATGGGTTCGGGTACGTGATCGGGTATGGCGTAGGGTATGGGTTAGATTTAGGGGTTGGGTTAGTGTTAGGGTTAGGGCTCGTTTAGGATACGGGTTAGGATTAGGTTACGTGTTAGGGTTAGGGTAGGGTTTAGGGTTAGGGTACGCGTTAGGGTTAGGGTAGTTATTAAAACTATCCCACTCTCTAGATACCCCTTAGCAAGTAAAGCAATATTATTTGGGGGTCCAGCCATGGAGAAGAGTTTAGACACTAGGATAAGATAAGGAACACACCCATTATAAAGAAATCACATTAGGATTCTCTTTTAAACCTGTTCCTTAAAACACTAGTGCTTAGGGAATCTATTGGAGGTAGAAGCAGTGAAGGGTAGCTTAGGGTTAGGTTTAGGGTTAGCGTTAGGGCACGGCTTAGGATACGGGTTTGGGTAAGGGTTCGGGTACAGCGTAGGGTATGGGTTAGGGTTAGGGTTAGGGTTAGTGTTAGGGTTAGGGCTCGGTATAGGGTACGGGTTACGATTAGGGTACGAGTTAGGGTTAGGGTAGTTATTAAACCTATCCCACTCTCTAGATAGCCCTTAGCACGTAATGGAATATTATTTGGGGGTCCAGCCATGGAGATGAGTTTAGACATTAGGATAAGATAAGGAACACAACCATTATAAAGAAATCACATTAGGATTCTCTTTTTAACCTCTTCCTTAAAACACTAGTGCTTAGGAAATCTATTGCAGGCAGAAGCAGTCATAGGTAGCTTAAGGTTAATGTTAGGGTTAGGGTTAGGGTTAGGGTACGGTTTAGGGTACGGTTTCGGGTACGGAGTAGGGTATGGGTTAGATTTAGGGTTTGGGTTATTTTTAGGGTTAGGGCTCGGTTTAGGATACAGGTTAGGTGTAAGGTACGTGTTAGGGTTAGGGTAGGGGTTAGGCTTAGGGTACGCGTTAGGGTTAGGGTAGATATTAAACCTATCCCACTCTCTAGATCCCCCTTAGCACGTAAAGGAATATAATTTGGGGGTCCAGTAATGGAGAAGAGTTTAGACACTAGGATAAAATAAGGAACACACCCATTATAAAGAAATCACATTAGGATTCTCTTTTTAACCTGTTCCTTAAAACACTAGTGCTTAGGAAAAGTATTGGAGGCAGAAGCAGTCAAGTGTAGCTTAGGGGTAGGTTTAGGGTTAGTGTACGGTTTCGGGTACGGCGTAGGGTATGCGTTAGGGTTAGGGTTAGTGTTAGTGTTAGGGTTAGGGCTCGGTTTAGGGTACGGGTTAGGATTAGCGTACGTGTTAGTGTTAGGGTAGGGGTAAGGGTTAGGGTACGGATTAGGGTTAGGGTAGTTATTAAACCTATCCCACTCTCTAGATACCCCTTAGCACGTAATGGAATATTGTTTGGGGGTCCAGCCATGGAGAACAGTTTAGACATTAGGATAAGATAAGGAACACACCCATTATAAAGAAATCACATTAGGATTCTCTTTTTAACCTGTTCCTCAAAACACTAGTGCTTAGGAAATCTATTGGAGGCAGAAGCAGTCAAGGGTAGCTTAGGGTTACTGTTAGGGTTAGGGTTAGGGTTAGGGTAAGGGTTAGGGTACGGTTTAGGGTACGGGTTCGGATACAGCGTAGGGTATGGGTTAGATTTAGGGTTTGGGTTATTTTTAGGGTTAGGCCTCGGTTTAGGATACGGGTTAGGAGTAGGGTACGTGTTAGGGTTAGGGTAGGGGTTAGGCTTAGGGTACGCGTTAGGGTTAGGGTAGTTATTATCCTATCCCACTCTCTAGATCCCCCTTAGCACGTAAAGGAATATAATTTGGGGGTCCAGCAATGGAGAAGAGTTTAGACACTAGGATAAGATAAGGAACACACCCGTTATAAAGAAATCACATTAGGATTCTGTTTTTAACCTGTTCCTTAAAACACTAGTGCTTAGGACATCTATTGGAGGCAGAAGCAGTCAAGGGTAGCTTAGGGGTAGGGGTAGGGTTAGGGTTAGGTTTAGGTTTAGGGTTAGGGTATGGCTTAGTTAACGGGTTCGGGTACGGTTTCGTGTACTGCGTAGGGTATGGGTTAGGGTTAGCTTTAGGGTTTGGGTACGGCTTAGGGTACGGGTTCGGGTACAGGTTTGGGTACGGCGTAGGGTATGGGTTTGGGTTAGGGTTAGGGTTAGGGCTCGGTTTAGGGTACAGGTTAGGATTAGCGTACGTGTTAGGGTTAGGGTAGGGGTGAGGGTTAGGGTACGGATTAGGGTTAGGGTAGTTATTAAACCTATCCCACTCTCTAGATACCCCTTAGCGCGTAATGGAATATTACTTGGGGGTCCAGCCATGGAGAAGAGTTTAGACATTAGGATAAGATAAGGAACACACCGATTATAAAGAAATCATTTTAGGATTCTCTTTTTAACCTGTTCCTTAAAACACTAGTGCTTAGGAAATCTATTGGAGGCAGAAGTAGTCATGGGTAGCTTAGGGTTAGGGTTAGGGTTAGGGTTAGGGTTATGGTACGGCTTAGGGTACGGTTTCGGGTACGGGTTCGGGTACGGCGTAGGGTATGGGCTAGGGTTAGGGTTAGTGTTAGGGTTAGGGCTCGGTTTAGGGAGCGGGTTAGGATTAGGGTACTTGATAGGGTTTGGGTAGGGGTTAGGGTTAGGGTACGCGTTAGGTTTAGGGTAGGGTTTAGAGTTAGGGTACGCGTTAGGATTAGGGTAGTTATTAAACCTATCCCAGTCTCTAGATACCCTTAGCACGGAAAGGAATATTATTTGGGGGTCCAGCCATGGAGAAGAGTTTAGACTCTAGGATAAGATATGGAACACAGCCATTATAAAGAAATCACATTAGGATTCTCTTTTTAACCTGTTCCTTAAAACACTAGTGCTTAGGAAATCTATTGGAGGCAGAAGCAGTCATGGGTAGCTTAGGGTTAATGTTAGGTTTAGGGTTAGGGTTAGGGTACGGTTTAGGGTACGGTTTCGGGTACGGCATAGGGTATGGGTTAGATTTAGGGTTTGGGTTATTTTTAGGGTTAGGGCTCGGTTTAGGATACGGGTTAGGAGTAGGGTACGTGTTAGGGTTAGGGTAGGGGTTAGGCTTAGGGTATGCGTTAGGGTTAGGGTAGTTATTAAACCTATCCCACTCTGTAGATCCCCCTTAGCACGTAAAGAAATATAATTTGGGGGTCCAGCAATGGAGAAGAGTTTAGACACTAGGATAAAATAAGGAACACACCCATTATAAAGAAATCACACTAGGATTCTCTTTTTAACCTGTTCCTTAAAACACTAGTGCTTAGGAAATCTATTGGAGGTAGAAGCAGTGAAGGGTAGCTTAGGGTTAGGGTTAGGGTTCGGGTTAGGTTTAGGGTACGGTTTAGGGTACGGTTTCGGGTACGGCGTAGGGTATGGGTTAGATTTATGGTTTGGGTTATTTTTAGGGTTAGGGCTCGGTTTAGGATACGGGTTAGGAGTAGGGTACGTGTTAGGTTTAGGGTAGGGGTTAGGCTTAGGGTACGCGTTAGGGTTAGGGTAGTTATTAAACCTATCCAACTCTCTAGATCCCCCTTAGCATGTAAAAGAATATCATTTGGGGGTCCAGCAATGGAGAAGAGTTTAGACACTAGGATAAAATAAGGAACACACCCATTATAAAGAAATCACATTAGGATTCTCTTTTTAACCTGTTCCTCAAAACACTAGTGCTTAGGAAAACTATTGGAGGCAGAAGGAGTCAAGGGTAGCTTAGGGGTAGGTTTACGGTTAGGGTACGGTTTCGGGTACGGCGTAGGGTATGCATTAGGGTTAGGGTTAGTGTTAGTGTTAGGGTTAGGGCTCGGTTTAGGGTACGGGTTAGGATTAGGGTACGTGTTAGTGTTAGGGTAGGGGTTAGGGTACACGTTAGGGTAAGGGTAGTTATTAAACCTATCCCACGCTCTAGATACCCCTTAGCACGTAAAGAAATATTATTTGGGGATCCAGCCATGGAGAAGAGTTTAGACACTAGGATAAAATAAGGAACACACCCATTATAAAGAAATCACATTAGGATTCTCTTTTTAACCTGTTCCTTAACACACTAGTGCTTAGGAAATCTATTGGAGGCAGAAGCAGTGAAGCGTAGCATAGGGTTAGGGTTAGGGTTAGGGTTTGGGTACGGCTTAGGGTACGGGTTCGGGTACAGGTTTGGGTACGGCTTAGGGTATGGGTTTGGGTTAGGGTTAGGGTTAGGGTTAGGGCTCGGTTTAGTGTACGGGTTAGTATTAGGGTACGTGTTAGGGTTAGGGTAGGTGTTAGGGTTAGGGTACGGATTAGGGTTGGGGTAGATATTAAACTTATCCCACTCTCTAGATGCCCCGTAGCACGTAAAGGAATATTACTTGGGGGACCAGCCATGGAGAAGAGTTTAGACATTAGGATAAGATAAGGAACACAACCATTATAAAGAAATCACATTAGGATTCTCATTTTAACCTGTTCCTTAACACACTAGTGCTTAGGAAATCTATTGGAGGCAGAAGCAGTGAAGCGTAGCATAGGGTCAGGGTTAGGGTTAGGGTATGGGTACGGCTTAGGTTACGGGTTCGGGTACAGGTTTGGGTACGGCGTAGGGTATGGGTTTGGGTTAGGGTTAGGGTTAGGGTAGGGGATAGGGTTAGGGTACGGATTAGGGTTGGGGTAGTTATTAAACTTATCCCAGTCTCTAGATGCCCCGTAGCTTGTAAAGGAATATTACTTGGGGGACCAGCCATGGAGAAGAGTTTAGACATTAGGATAAGATAAGGAACACAACCATTATAAAGAAATCACATTAGGATTCTCTTTTTAACCTGTTCCTTAAAACACTATTGCTTAGGAAATCTATTGGAGGCAGAAGCAGTCAAGGGTAGCTTAGGGTTAGGGTTATGGTTAGGGTTAGGGTTAGGGTACGGCTTAGCGTACAGGTTCGGGTACGGCGTAGGGTGTCGTTTAGGGTTAGGGTTAGGGTTAGTGTTAGGGTTAGGGCTCGGTTTAGGATACGGGTTAGGATTAGGGTACTTGTTAGTGTTAGGGTAGGGGTTAGGGTTAGGTTACGCGTTAGGGTTAGGGTAGGGGTTAGTGTTAGGTTACGCGTTAGGGTTAGGGTAGTTATTAAACGTATCCCATTCTCTAGATACCCCGTAGCAAGTAAAGGAATATTATTTGGGGGTCCAGCCATGGAGAAGAATTTGGACACTAGGATAAGATAAGGAACACACCCATAATAAAGAAATCACATTAGGATTCTCTTTTTAACCTATTCCTTAAAACACTAGTGCTTAGGAAATCTATTGGAGGCAGAACAAGTCAAGCGTAGCTTAGTGTTAGGGTTCGGGTTAGGGTTAGGTTTAGGGTACGGCTTAGGGTACGGGTTCGGGTACGGGTTCGGGTACGGCGTAGGGTATGGGTTAGGGTTAGGGGTAGTGTTAGGGTTAGGGCTCGGTTTAGGGAACGGGTTAGGATTAGGGTACTTGTTAGGGTTAGGGTAGGGGTTAGGGTTAGAGTGCGCGTTAGGTTTAGTGTAGGGGTTAGGGTTAGTGTACGCATTAGGGTTAGGGTAGTTATTAATCCTATCCCACTCTCTAGATACCCCTTAGCACGTAAAGGAATATTATTTGGGGGTCCATCCATGGAGAAGAGTTTAGACTCTAGGATAGATAAGGAACACAGCCATTATAAAGAAATCACATTAGGATTCTCTTTTTAACCTGTTCCTTAAAACACTAGAGCTTAGGAAATCTATTGGAGGCAGAAGTAGTCAACGGTATCTTAGGGTTAGTGTTAGGGTTATGGTTAGGGTTAGGGTACGGTTTAGGGTACGGTTTCGGGTAAGTGTTCGGGTACGGCGTAGGGTATGCGTTAGATTTAGGGTTTGGGTTAGTGTTAGGGTTAGGGCTCGGTTTAGGATACGGGGTAGGATTAGGGTATGTGTTGGGGTGAGGGTAGGGGTTAGGCTTAGGATACGCGTTAGGGTTAGGGTAGTTATTAAACCTATCCAACTCTCTAGATACCCCTTAGCACCTAAAGGAATATTATTTGGGGGTCCAGCCATGGAGAAGTGTTTAGACACTAGGATAAGATAAGGAACACACCCATTATAAAGAAATCACATTAGGATTCTCTTTTTAACTTGTACCTTAAAACACTAGTGCTTAGGAAATCTACTGGAGGCAGAAGCAGTCAAGGGTAGCTTACGGTTAGGGTTAGGGTTAGGGTTAGGGTACGGCTTAGGATATGGGTTCGGGTATGGGTTCGGTCATGGCGTAGGGTATGGGTTAGTGTTAGGGGTAGTGCTAGGGTTAGGGCTCGGTGTAGGGAACGGGTTAGTATTAGGGTACTTGTTAGGGTTAGGGTAGGGATTAGGGTTAGAATACACGTTAGGTTTAGGGTAGGGGTTGGGGTTAGGGTACGCGTTAGGGTTAGGATAGTTATTAAGCCTATCCCACTCTCTAGATACCCCTAGCACGTAAAGGAATATTATTTGGGGGTCCAGCCATGGAGAAGAGTTTAGACACTAGGATAAGATAAGGAACACACCCATTATAAAGAAATCACATTAGGATTCTCTTTTTAACCTGTTCCTTAAAACACTAGCGCTTAGGAAATCTATTGGATGTAGAAGTAGTGAAGGGTAGCTTAGCGTTGGGGTTAGGTTTAGCGTTAGGGTAAGGCTTAGGGTACGGGTTTGGGTAAGGGTTCGGGTACAGCGTAGGGTATGGGTTAGGGTTATGGTTAGGGTTAGTGTTAGGGTTAGGGCTCGGTTTAGGGCACGGGTTAGGATTAGCGTACGTGTTAGGGTTAGGGTAGGGGTAAGGGTTAGGGTACGGATTAGGGTTAGGATAGTTATTAAACCTATCCCACTATCTAGATACCCCTTAGCACGTAATGGAATATTATTTGGGGGTCCAGCCATGGAGAACAGTTTAGACATTAGGATAAGATAAGGAACACACCCATTATAAAGAAATCACATTAGGATTCACTTTTTAACCTGTTCCTTAAAACACTAGTGCTTAGGAAATCTATTGGAGGCAGAAGCAGTCAAGGGTAGCTTAGGGTTACTGTTAGGGTTAGGGTTAGGGTTAGGGTTAGGGTACGGTTCAGGGTACGGGTTCGGGTACGGCGTAGGGTATGGGTTAGATTTAGGGTTTGGGTTATTTTTAGGGTTAGGGCTCGGTTTAGGATATGGGTTAGGTGTAGGGTACGTGTTAGGGTTAGGGTAGGGGTTAGGGTTAGGGTACGAGTTAGGTTTAGGGTAGTTATTAAACCTATTCCACTCTCTAGATACCCCTTAGCACGTAATGGTATATTATTTGGGGTTCCAGCCATGGAGAAGAGTTTAGACACTAGGATAAGATAAGGAACACACCCATTATAAAGAAATCACATTAGGATTCTCTTTTTAAACTGTTCCTTAAAACATTAGTGCTTAGGAAATCTATTGGAGGCAGAAGCAGTCAAGGGTAGATTAGGGTTAGAGTTAGGGTTAGGGTTAGGGTTAGGGTACGGTTTAGGGTATGGGTTCGGGTACGGGTTCGGGTACGGCGTAGGGTATGGGTTAGGGTTAGGGTTAGTGTTAGGGTTAGTGTTAGTGTTAGGGTATGGTTTAGGGTATGGGTTCGGGTACGGGTTCGGGTACGGCGTAGGGTATGTGTTAGGGTTAGGGTTAGTGTTAGGGTTAGTGTTAGTGTTAGGTCTCGGTTTAGGGTACGGGTTAGGATTAGGGTACGTGTAAGGGTTAGGGTACGGATTAAGGTTAGGCTACGCGTTAGGGTTAGGGTAGTTATTAAACTGATCCCACTCTCTAGATACCCCATAGCACGTAAAGGAATATTATTTTGGGGTCCAGCCACGGAGAAGAGTTTAGACACTAGGATAAGATAAGGAACACACACATTATAAAGAAATCACATTAGGTTTCTCTTTATAACCTGTTCCTTAAAACACTAGTGGTTAGGTAATCCATTTGTGGAAGAAGCTGTCAAGGGTAGCTTAGGGTTAGGTTTAGGGTACGGCTTAGGGTACGGGTTGAGGTACGGTTTCGGGTATGGCGTAGGGTATAGGTTAAGGTTAGGGTTAGGGTTAGTTTTACGGTTAGGGCTCAGTTTTGGGTAGGGGTTAGGATTAGGGTACGTGTTAGGGTTAGGGTAGGGGTTTGGGTTAGGGTAGGCGTCAGGGTTAGGGTAGTTATTAAACCTATCCCACTCTCTAGATACCCCTTAGCACGTAAAGGAATATTATTTGGGGGTCCAGCCATGGAGAAGAGTTTAGACACTAGCATAAGATAAGGAACACACCCATTAGAAAGAAATCACATTAGGATTCTCTTTTTAACCTGTTCCGTAAAACACTAGTGCTTAGGAAATCTATTGGAGGCAGAAGCAGTCAAGTGTAGCTTAGGGTTAGGGTTAGGGTTAGGGTTAGGGTACGGCTTAGGTTATGGGGTCGGGTATGGTTTCAGATACAGCGTAGAGTATGGTTTGGGGTTAGGGTTAGGGTTAGTGTTAGGGTTAGGGCTCGGTTTAAGTTTAGGGTTAGGGTTAGGGTTAGGGTACGGCTTAGGGTATGGGTTCGGGTACGGGTTTGGGTAACACGTAGCGTATGGTTTATTGCTAAGTTTAGGTTTAGTTTTAGGGTTAGGCCTCGGTTTAGGTTATGGGTTAGGATTAGGGTACGTGTTAGGGTTAGGGTAGGGGTTAGGGTTAGTGTACGCATTATGGTTAGGGTAATTATTAAACCTATTCCACTCTCTAGATACCACTTAGCACATAAAGGAATATTATTTGTGATTCAGCCATGGAGAATAGTTTAGACACTAGAATAAGATTAGGAACACACCCATTATAAAGAATTCACATAAGGATTTTCTTTTTAAACTGTTCCTTAAAATACTAGTGCTTAGGAAATCTACTCGAGGCAGAAGCAGTCAAGGGTAGCTTACGGTTAGGGTTAGGATTAGGGTTAGGGTACGGGTCGAGGACGGGTTCGGGTACGGCGTAGGGTATGGGTTATGGTTAGTGTTAGGGTTAGTGTTAGGGTTAGGGCTCGGTTTAGGGTTAGGGTTAGGGTTAGGGTTAGGGTACGGATTAGGGTATGGGTTCGGGTACGGGTTCAGGTTCGGCGTAGTGTATGGTTTAGGGCTAGGTTTAGGTTTAGTTTTAGGGTTAGGGCTCGGCTTAGGGTATGGGTTAGAATTAGGGTACGTTTTAGGTTTACGGTTAGGGTTAGGGTTAGGGTACGGGTTCGGGTACGAAGTAGGGTATGGGTTAGGGTTAGGGTTAGTTTACGGGTTAGGGTTCGGTTTAGGGTACGGATTAGGATTAGGGTACATGTTAGGTTTAGGTTAGGGGTTAGGGTACATGTTAGAGTTAGGATATTTATTAAACCTATCCCACTCTCTACATACCACTTAGCACTTAAAGGAATATAATTTGAGGTCCAGCCATGGAGAAGAGTTTAGATACTAGGATAAAATAAGGAACACACCCATTAAAAAGAAATCACATTAGGATTATCTTTTTAACCTATTCCTTAACACACTAGTGCTTAGGAAATCTACTGGAGGCAGAAGCAGTGAAGGGTAGCTTAGGGTTAGGTTTAGGGTACGGCTTAGGGTACGGGTTGAAGTACGCTTTCGGGTACGGCGTAGGGTATAGGTAAAGATTAGGGTTACGGATAGTTTTAGGGTTAGGGCTCGGTTTAGGGTACGGGATAGGATTAGGGTACGTGTTAGGGTTAGGGTAGGGGTTAGGGTTAGGGTAGTTATTAAACCTATCCCACTCTCTAGATACCCCTTAGAACGTTAAGGAATATTATTTGGGGGTTCAGCCATGGAGAAGAATTTAGACGCTAGGATAAGATAATGAACACACCCTTTAAAAAGAAATCACATTAGGATTCTCTATTTAACCTGTTCCTAAAAACACTATTGCTTAGGAAATCTATTGGAGGCAGAAGCAGTCAAGGGTAGCTCACGGTTAGGGATAGGTTTAGGGTTAGGGTTAGGGTACGGTTTAGGGTACGGGTTAGGGTTAGGGTGTTTATTATACCTATCCCAATCTCTAGATACCACTTAGCACGTAAAGGAATATTATTTGGGATCCAGGCATGGAGAAGAGTTTAGACACTAGGATAAGATAAGGAACACACCCATTATTAAGAAATCACATTAGGATTCTCTTTTTAACCTGTTCCTTAAGACACTAGTGCTTTGGGAATCTGTTGCAGGCAGAAGTAGTCAAGGGTGGGTTAGGATTAGTGTTAGGGTTACAGTACGGCTTTGGGTACGGGTCGGGTACGGCGTAGGTTATGGGTTAGGGTTAGGGTTCGGGTTAGTTTTAGGGTTAGGGCTCGGTTTAGGGTACGGGTTAGGATTAGGGTACTGGTTAGGGTTAGGGTAGGGGTTCGGGTTAGGGCAGTTATTAAACCTATCCCACTCTCTGGATATCCCTTAGCATGAAAAGGAATATTATTTGGGGATCCAGCCATGGAGAAGAGTTTAGACACTAGGATAAGATAAGGAACACACCCATTATAAAGAAATCACATTAAGGTTCTCTTTTTAACTTTTTCCTTAAAACACTAGTGCTTAGGAAATCTACTGGAGGCAGAAGCAGTCAAGGGTAGCTTACGGTTAGGGTTAGGGTTAGGATTAGGGTATGGCTTAGGGTTCCGGTTTCAGCTACGGGTTCGGGTACGGCGTAGGGTATGGGTTAGGGTTAGGGTTAGGGTTAGTGTTAGGGTTAGGGCTCGGTTTAGGGTACGGGTTACGATTAGGGTACGTGTTAGGGTTAGGTTAGGCGTTAGGGTTAAGGTACGCTTTCGGGTTAGAGTAGTTATTAAACCTATCCCACACTCTAGATACCCCTTAGCACTTAAAGGAATGTTATTTGGGGGTCCAGCCATGGTTAAGAGTTTAGGCAATAGGATAAGATAAGGAACACACCCATTATAAAGAAATCACATTAGGATTCTCTTTTTAACCTGTTCCTTAAAACACTAGTGCTTAGGAAATCTATTGGCGGCAGAAGCAGTCAAGGGTAGCTTAGGCTTAGGGTTATGTTTAGGGTTAGGGTTAGGGTACGGCTTAGGGTACGGGTTCGGGTATGGGTTCGGGGACGGCCTCGGGTATGGGTTAGTGTTGGGGTTAGTTTTAGCGTTAGGGCTCGTTATAGGGTACGGTTTAGGATTAGGGTACGTGTTAGTGTTAGGGTAGGGTTTAGGGTTAGGGTATGCCTTAGGGTTAGGGTATTTATTAAACCTATCCCAATCTCTAGATACCACTTAGCACGTAAAGGTATATTATTTGGGGTCCCGCCATGGAGAAGAGTTTAGACACTAGGAAAAATAAGGAACACACCCATTATAAAGAAATCACATTAGGATTCTCTTTTTAACCTGTTCCTTAAAACACTAGTGCTTAGGAAAAGTATTGGAGGCAGAAGCAGTCAAGTGTAGCTTAGGGGTAGGTTTAGGGTTAGTGTACGGTTTCGGGTACGGCGTAGGGTATGCGTTAGGGTTAGGGTTAGTGTTAGTGTTAGGGTTAGGGCTCGGTTTAGGGTACGGGTTAGGATTAGCGTACGTGTTAGTGTTAGGGTAGGGGTAAGGGTTAGGGTACGGATTAGGGTTAGGGTAGTTATTAAACCTATCCCACTCTCTAGATACCCCTTAGCACGTAATGGAATATTGTTTGGGGGTCCAGCCATGGAGAACAGTTTAGACATTAGGATAAGATAAGGAACACACCCATTATAAAGAAATCACATTAGGATTCTCTTTTTAACCTGTTCCTCAAAACACTAGTGCTTAGGAAATCTATTGGAGGCAGAAGCAGTCAAGGGTAGCTTAGGGTTACTGTTAGGGTTAGGGTTAGGGTTAGGGTAAGGGTTAGGGTACGGTTTAGGGTACGGGTTCGGATACGGCGTAGGGTATGGGTTAGATTTAGGGTTTGGGTTATTTTTAGGGTTAGGCCTCGGTTTAGGATACGGGTTAGGAGTAGGGTACGTGTTAGGGTTAGGGTAGGGGTTAGGCTTAGGGTACGCGTTAGGGTTAGGGTAGTTATTAAACCTATCCCACTCTCTAGATCCCCCTTAGCACGTAAAGGAATATAATTTGGGGGTCCAGCAATGGAGAAGAGTTTAGACACTAGGATAAGATAAGGAACACACCCGTTATAAAGAAATTACATTAGGATTCTGTTTTTAACCTGTTCCTTAAAACACTAGTGCTTAGGACATCTATTGGAGGCAGAAGCAGTCAAGGGTAGCTTAGGGGTAGGGGTAGGGTTAGGGTTAGGTTTAGGTTTAGGGTTAGGGTATGGCTTAGTTAACGGGTTCGGGTACGGTTTCGTGTACTGCGTAGGGTATGGGTTAGGGTTAGCTTTAGGGTTTGGGTACGGCTTAGGGTACGGGTTCGGGTACAGGTTTGGGTACGGCGTAGGGTATGGGTTTGGGTTAGGGTTAGGGTTAGGGTTAGGGCTCGGTTTAGGGTACAGGTTAGGATTAGCGTACGTGTTAGGGTTAGGGTAGGGGTGAGGGTTAGGGTACGGATTAGGGTTAGGGTAGTTATTAAACCTATCCCACTCTCTAGATACCCCTTAGCGCGTAATGGAATATTACTTGGGGGTCCAGCCATGGAGAAGAGTTTAGACATTAGGATAAGATAAGGAACACACCGATTATAAAGAAATCATTTTAGGATTCTCTTTTTAACCTGTTCCTTAAAACACTAGTGCTTAGGAAATCTATTGGAGGCAGAATTAGTCATGGGTAGCTTAGGGTTAGGGTTAGGGTTAGGGTTAGGGTTATGGTACGGCTTAGGGTACGGTTTCGGGTACGGGTTCGGGTACGGCGTAGGGTATGGGCTAGGGTTAGGGTTAGTGTTAGGGTTAGGGCTCGGTTTAGGGAGCGGGTTAGGATTAGGGTACTTGATAGGGTTTGGGTAGGGGTTAGGGTTAGGGTACGCGTTAGGTTTAGGGTAGGGTTTAGAGTTAGGGTACGCGTTAGGATTAGGGTAGTTATTAAACCTATCCCAGTCTCTAGATACCCTTAGCACGGAAAGGAATATTATTTGGGGGTCCAGCCATGGAGAAGAGTTTAGACTCTAGGATAAGATATGGAACACAGCCATTATAAAGAAATCACATTAGGATTCTCTTTTTAACCTGTTCCTTAAAACACTAGTGCTTAGGAAATCTATTGGAGGCAGAAGCAGTCATGGGTAGCTTAGGGTTAATGTTAGGTTTAGGGTTAGGGTTAGGGTACGGTTTAGGGTACGGTTTCGGGTACGGCATAGGGTATGGGTTAGATTTAGGGTTTGGGTTATTTTTAGGGTTAGGGCTCGGTTTAGGATACGGGTTAGGAGTAGGGTACGTGTTAGGGTTAGGGTAGGGGTTAGGCTTAGGGTATGCGTTAGGGTTAGGGTAGTTATTAAACCTATCCCACTCTGTAGATCCCCCTTAGCACGTAAAGAAATATAATTTGGGGGTCCAGCAATGGAGAAGAGTTTAGACACTAGGATAAAATAAGGAACACACCCATTATAAAGAAATCACACTAGGATTCTCTTTTTAACCTGTTCCTTAAAACACTAGTGCTTAGGAAATCTATTGGAGGTAGAAGCAGTGAAGGGTAGCTTAGGGTTAGGGTTAGGGTTCGGGTTAGGTTTAGGGTACGGTTTAGGGTACGGTTTCGGGTACGGCGTAGGGTATGGGTTAGATTTATGGTTTGGGTTATTTTTAGGGTTAGGGCTCGGTTTAGGATACGGGTTAGGAGTAGGGTACGTGTTAGGTTTAGGGTAGGGGTTAGGCTTAGGGTACGCGTTAGGGTTAGGGTAGTTATTAAACCTATCCAACTCTCTAGATCCCCCTTAGCATGTAAAAGAATATCATTTGGGGGTCCAGCAATGGAGAAGAGTTTAGACACTAGGATAAAATAAGGAACACACCCATTATAAAGAAATCACATTAGGATTCTCTTTTTAACCTGTTCCTCAAAACACTAGTGCTTAGGAAAACTATTGGAGGCAGAAGGAGTCAAGGGTAGCTTAGGGGTAGGTTTACGGTTAGGGTACGGTTTCGGGTACGGCGTAGGGTATGCATTAGGGTTAGGGTTAGTGTTAGTGTTAGGGTTAGGGCTCGGTTTAGGGTACGGGTTAGGATTAGGGTACGTGTTAGTGTTAGGGTAGGGGTTAGGGTTAGGGTACACGTTAGGGTAAGGGTAGTTATTAAACCTATCCCACGCTCTAGATACCCCTTAGCACGTAAAGAAATATTATTTGGGGATCCAGCCATGGAGAAGAGTTTAGACACTAGGATAAAATAAGGAACACACCCATTATAAAGAAATCACATTAGGATTCTCTTTTTAACCTGTTCCTTAACACACTAGTGCTTAGGAAATCTATTGGAGGCAGAAGCAGTGAAGCGTAGCATAGGGTTAGGGTTAGGGTTAGGGTTTGGGTACGGCTTAGGGTACGGGTTCGGGTACAGGTTTGGGTACGGCTTAGGGTATGGGTTTGGGTTAGGGTTAGGGTTAGGGTTAGGGCTCGGTTTAGTGTACGGGTTAGTATTAGGGTACGTGTTAGGGTTAGGGTAGGTGTTAGGGTTAGGGTACGGATTAGGGTTGGGGTAGATATTAAACTTATCCCACTCTCTAGATGCCCCGTAGCACGTAAAGGAATATTACTTGGGGGACCAGCCATGGAGAAGAGTTTAGACATTAGGATAAGATAAGGAACACAACCATTATAAAGAAATCACATTAGGATTCTCATTTTAACCTGTTCCTTAACACACTAGTGCTTAGGAAATCTATTGGAGGCAGAAGCAGTGAAGCGTAGCATAGGGTCAGGGTTAGGGTTAGGGTATGGGTACGGCTTAGGTTACGGGTTCGGGTACAGGTTTGGGTACGGCGTAGGGTATGGGTTTGGGTTAGGGTTAGGGTTAGGGTAGGGGATAGGGTTAGGGTACGGATTAGGGTTGGGGTAGTTATTAAACTTATCCCAGTCTCTAGATGCCCCGTAGCTTGTAAAGGAATATTACTTGGGGGACCAGCCATGGAGAAGAGTTTAGACATTAGGATAAGATAAGGAACACAACCATTATAAAGAAATCACATTAGGATTCTCTTTTTAACCTGTTCCTTAAAACACTATTGCTTAGGAAATCTATTGGAGGCAGAAGCAGTCAAGGGTAGCTTAGGGTTAGGGTTATGGTTAGGGTTAGGGTTAGGGTACGGCTTAGCGTACAGGTTCGGGTACGGCGTAGGGTGTCGTTTAGGGTTAGGGTTAGGGTTAGTGTTAGGGTTAGGGCTCGGTTTAGGATACGGGTTAGGATTAGGGTACTTGTTACTGTTAGGGTAGGGGTTAGGGTTAGGTTACGCGTTAGGGTTAGGGTAGGGGTTAGTGTTAGGTTACGCGTTAGGGTTAGGGTAGTTATTAAACGTATCCCATTCTCTAGATACCCCGTAGCAAGTAAAGGAATATTATTTGGGGGTCCAGCCATGGAGAAGAATTTGGACACTAGGATAAGATAAGGAACACACCCATAATAAAGAAATCACATTAGGATTCTCTTTTTAACCTATTCCTTAAAACACTAGTGCTTAGGAAATCTATTGGAGGCAGAACAAGTCAAGGGTAGCTTAGTGTTAGGGTTCGGGTTAGGGTTAGGTTTAGGGTACGGCTTAGGGTACGGGTTCGGGTACGGGTTCGGGTACGGCGTAGGGTATGGGTTAGGGTTAGGGGTAGTGTTAGGGTTAGGGCTCGGTTTAGGGAACGGGTTAGGATTAGGGTACTTGTTAGGGTTAGGGTAGGGGTTAGGGTTAGAGTGCGCGTTAGGTTTAGTGTAGGGGTTAGGGTTAGTGTACGCATTAGGGTTAGGGTAGTTATTAATCCTATCCCACTCTCTAGATACCCCTTAGCACGTAAAGGAATATTATTTGGGGGTCCATCCATGGAGAAGAGTTTAGACTCTAGGATAGATAAGGAACACAGCCATTATAAAGAAATCACATTAGGATTCTCTTTTTAACCTGTTCCTTAAAACACTAGAGCTTAGGAAATCTATTGGAGGCAGAAGTAGTCAACGGTATCTTAGGGTTAGTGTTAGGGTTATGGTTAGGGTTAGGGTACGGTTTAGGGTACGGTTTCGGGTAAGTGTTCGGGTACGGCGTAGGGTATGCGTTAGATTTAGGGTTTGGGTTAGTGTTAGGGTTAGGGCTCGGTTTAGGATACGGGGTAGGATTAGGGTATGTGTTGGGGTGAGGGTAGGGGTTAGGCTTAGGATACGCGTTAGGGTTAGGGTAGTTATTAAACCTATCCAACTCTCTAGATACCCCTTAGCACCTAAAGGAATATTATTTGGGGGTCCAGCCATGGAGAAGTGTTTAGACACTAGGATAAGATAAGGAACACACCCATTATAAAGAAATCACATTAGGATTCTCTTTTTAACTTGTACCTTAAAACACTAGTGCTTAGGAAATCTACTGGAGGCAGAAGCAGTCAAGGGTAGCTTACGGTTAGGGTTAGGGTTAGGGTTAGGGTACGGCTTAGGATATGGGTTCGGGTATGGGTTCGGTCATGGCGTAGGGTATGGGTTAGTGTTAGGGGTAGTGCTAGGGTTAGGGCTCGGTGTAGGGAACGGGTTAGTATTAGGGTACTTGTTAGGGTTAGGGTAGGGATTAGGGTTAGAATACACGTTAGGTTTAGGGTAGGGGTTGGGGTTAGGGTACGCGTTAGGGTTAGGATAGTTATTAAGCCTATCCCACTCTCTAGATACCCCTAGCACGTAAAGGAATATTATTTGGGGGTCCAGCCATGGAGAAGAGTTTAGACACTAGGATAAGATAAGGAACACACCCATTATAAAGAAATCACATTAGGATTCTCTTTTTAACCTGTTCCTTAAAACACTAGCGCTTAGGAAATCTATTGGATGTAGAAGTAGTGAAGGGTAGCTTAGCGTTGGGGTTAGGTTTAGCGTTAGGGTAAGGCTTAGGGTACGGGTTTGGGTAAGGGTTCGGGTACAGCGTAGGGTATGGGTTAGGGTTAGGGTTAGGGTTAGTGTTAGGGTTAGGGCTCGGTTTAGGGCACGGGTTAGGATTAGCGTACGTGTTAGGGTTAGGGTAGGGGTAAGGGTTAGGGTACGGATTAGGGTTAGGATAGTTATTAAACCTATCCCACTATCTAGATACCCCTTAGCACGTAATGGAATATTATTTGGGGGTCCAGCCATGGAGAACAGTTTAGACATTAGGATAAGATAAGGAACACACCCATTATAAAGAAATCACATTAGGATTCACTTTTTAACCTGTTCCTTAAAACACTAGTGCTTAGGAAATCTATTGGAGGCAGAAGCAGTCAAGGGTAGATTAGGGTTAGAGTTAGGGTTAGGGTTAGGGTTAGGGTACGGTTTAGGGTATGGGTTCGGGTACGGGTTCGGGTACGGCGTAGGGTATGGGTTAGGGTTAGGGTTTGTGTTAGGGTTAGTGTTAGTGTTAGGGTATGGTTTAGGGTATGGGTTCGGGTACGGGTTCGGGTACGGCGTAGGGTATGTGTTAGGGTTAGGGTTAGTGTTAGGGTTAGTGTTAGTGTTAGGGCTCGGTTTAGGGTACGGGTTAGGATTAGGGTACGTGTAAGGGTTAGGGTACGGATTAAGGTTAGGCTACGCGTTAGGGTTAGGGTAGTTATTAAACCGATCCCACTCTCTAGATACCCCATAGCACGTAAAGGAATATTATTTTGGGGTCCAGCCACGGAGAAGAGTTTAGACACTAGGATAAGATAAGGAACACACCCATTATAAAGAAATCACATTAGGTTTCTCTTTATAACCTGTTCCTTAAAACACTAGTGGTTAGGTAATCCATTTGTGGAAGAAGCTGTCAAGGGTAGCTTAGGGTTAGGTTTAGGGTACGGCTTAGGGTACGGGTTGAGGTACGGTTTCGGGTATGGCGTAGGGTATAGGTTAAGGTTAGGGTTAGGGTTAGTTTTACGGTTAGGGCTCAGTTTTGGGTAGGGGTTAGGATTAGGGTACGTGTTAGGGTTAGGGTAGGGGTTTGGGTTAGGGTAGGCGTCAGGGTTAGGGTAGTTATTAAACCTATCCCACTCTCTAGATACCCCTTAGCACGTAAAGGAATATTATTTGGGGGTCCAGCCATGGAGAAGAGTTTAGACACTAGCATAAGATAAGGAACACACCCATTAGAAAGAAATCACATTAGGATTCTCTTTTTAACCTGTTCCGTAAAACACTAGTGCTTAGGAAATCTATTGGAGGCAGAAGCAGTCAAGTGTAGCTTAGGGTTAGGGTTAGGGTTAGGGTTAGGGTACGGCTTAGGTTATGGGGTCGGGTATGGTTTCAGATACAGCGTAGAGTATGGTTTGGGGTTAGGGTTAGGGTTAGTGTTAGGGTTAGGGCTCGGTTTAAGTTTAGGGTTAGGGTTAGGGTTAGGGTACGGCTTAGGGTATGGGTTCGGGTACGGGTTTGGGTAACACGTAGCGTATGGTTTATTGCTAAGTTTAGGTTTAGTTTTAGGGTTAGGCCTCGGTTTAGGTTATGGGTTAGGATTAGGGTACGTGTTAGGGTTAGGGTAGGGGTTAGGGTTAGTGTACGCATTATGGTTAGGGTAATTATTAAACCTATTCCACTCTCTAGATACCACTTAGCACATAAAGGAATATTATTTGTGATTCAGCCATGGAGAATAGTTTAGACACTAGAATAAGATTAGGAACACACCCATTATAAAGAATTCACATAAGGATTTTCTTTTTAAACTGTTCCTTAAAATACTAGTGCTTAGGAAATCTACTCGAGGCAGAAGCAGTCAAGGGTAGCTTACGGTTAGGGTTAGGATTAGGGTTAGGGTACGGTTTAGGGTACGGGTCGAGGACGGGTTCGGGTATGGCGTAGGGTATGGGTTATGGTTAGTGTTAGGGTTAGTGTTAGGGTTAGGGCTCGGTTTAGGGTTAGGGTTAGGGTTAGGGTTAGGGTACGGATTAGGGTATGGGTTCGGGTACGGGTTCAGGTTCGGCGTAGTGTATGGTTTAGGGCTAGGTTTAGGTTTAGTTTTAGGGTTAGGGCTCGGCTTAGGGTATGGGTTAGAATTAGGGTACGTTTTAGGTTTACGGTTAGGGTTAGGGTTAGGGTACGGGTTCGGGTACGAAGTAGGGTATGGGTTAGGGTTAGGGTTAGTTTACGGGTTAGGGTTCGGTTTAGGGTACGGATTAGGATTAGGGTACATGTTAGGTTTAGGTTAGGGGTTAGGGTACATGTTAGAGTTAGGATATTTATTAAACCTATCCCACTCTCTACATACCACTTAGCACTTAAAGGAATATAATTTGAGGTCCAGCCATGGAGAAGAGTTTAGATACTAGGATAAAATAAGGAACACACCCATTAAAAAGAAATCACATTAGGATTATCTTTTTAACCTATTCCTTAACACACTAGTGCTTAGGAAATCTACTGGAGGCAGAAGCAGTGAAGGGTAGCTTAGGGTTAGGTTTAGGGTACGGCTTAGGGTACGGGTTGAAGTACGCTTTCGGGTACGGCGTAGGGTATAGGTAAAGATTAGGGTTACGGATAGTTTTAGGGTTAGGGCTCGGTTTAGGGTACGGGATAGGATTAGGGTACGTGTTAGGGTTAGGGTAGGGGTTAGGGTTAGGGTAGTTATTAAACCTATCCCACTCTCTAGATACCCCTTAGAACGTTAAGGAATATTATTTGGGGGTTCAGCCATGGAGAAGAATTTAGACGCTAGGATAAGATAATGAACACACCCTTTAAAAAGAAATCACATTAGGATTCTCTATTTAACCTGTTCCTAAAAACACTATTGCTTAGGAAATCTATTGGAGGCAGAAGCAGTCAAGGGTAGCTCACGGTTAGGGATAGGTTTAGGGTTAGGGTTAGGGTACGGTTTAGGGTACGGGTTAGGGTTAGGGTGTTTATTATACCTATCCCAATCTCTAGATACCACTTAGCACGTAAAGGAATATTATTTGGGATCCAGGCATGGAGAAGAGTTTAGACACTAGGATAAGATAAGGAACACACCCATTATTAAGAAATCACATTAGGATTCTCTTTTTAACCTGTTCCTTAAGACACTAGTGCTTTGGGAATCTGTTGCAGGCAGAAGTAGTCAAGGGTGGGTTAGGATTAGTGTTAGGGTTACAGTACGGCTTTGGGTACGGGTCGGGTACGGCGTAGGTTATGGGTTAGGGTTAGGGTTCGGGTTAGTTTTAGGGTTAGGGCTCGGTTTAGGGTACGGGTTAGGATTAGGTTACTGGTTAGGGTTAGGGTAGGGGTTCGGGTTAGGGCAGTTATTAAACCTATCCCACTCTCTGGATATCCCTTAGCATGAAAAGGAATATTATTTGGGGATCCAGCCATGGAGAAGAGTTTAGACACTAGGATAAGATAAGGAACACACCCATTATAAAGAAATCACATTAAGGTTCTCTTTTTAACTTTTTCCTTAAAACACTAGTGCTTAGGAAATCTACTGGAGGCAGAAGCAGTCAAGGGTAGCTTACGGTTAGGGTTAGGGTTAGGATTAGGGTATGGCTTAGGGTTCCGGTTTCAGCTACGGGTTCGGGTACGGCGTAGGGTATGGGTTAGGGTTAGGGTTAGGGTTAGTGTTAGGGTTAGGGCTCGGTTTAGGGTACGGGTTACGATTAGGGTACGTGTTAGGGTTAGGTAAGGCGTTAGGGTTAAGGTACGCTTTCCGGTTAGAGTAGTTATTAAACCTATCCCACTCTCTAGATACCCCTTAGCACTTAAAGGAATGTTATTTGGGGGTCCAGCCATGGTTAAGAGTTTAGGCAATAGGATAAGATAAGGAACACACCCATTATAAAGAAATCACATTAGGATTCTCTTTTTAACCTGTTCCTTAAAACACTAGTGCTTAGGAAATCTATTGGAGGCAGAACCAGTCAAGGGTAGCTTAGTGTTAGGGTTCGGGTTAGGGTTAGGGTTAGGGTACGGCTTAGGGTACGGGTTCGGGTACGGCGTAGGGTATGGGTTAGGGTTAGGGTTAGTGTTAGGGTTAGGGCTCGGTTTAGGGAACGGTTTAGGATTAGGGTACTTGTTAGGGTTAGGGTAGGGATTAGGGTTAGAGTGCGCATTAGGTTTAGTGTAGCAGTTAGGGTTAGGGTACGCGTTAGGGTTAGGGTAGTTATTAAACCTATCCCACTCTCTAGATACCCCTTAGCACGTAAAGGAATATTATTTGGGGGTCCATCCATGGAGAAGAGTTTAGACTCTAGGATAAGATAAGGAACACAGCCATTATAAAGAAATCACATTAGGATTCTCTTTTTAACCTGTACCTTAAAACACTAGTGCTTAGGAAATCTACTGGAGGCAGAAGCAGTCAAGGGTAGCTTACGGTTAGGGTTAGGGTTAGGGTTAGGGTACGGCTTAGGGTACGGGTTCGGGTATGGGTTCGGGTATGGCGTAGGGTATGCGTTAGATTTAGGGTTTGGGTTAGTGTTAGGGTTAGGGCTCGGTTTAGGATACGGGGTAGGATTAGGGTACGTGTTAGGGTGAGGGTAGGGGTTAGGCTTAGGATACGCGTTAGGGTTAGGGTAGTTATTAAACCTATCCAACTCTCTAGATACCCCTTAGCACCTGAAGGGATATTATTTGGGTTCCAGCCATGGAGAAGTGTTTAGACACTAGGATAAGATAAGGAACACACCCATTATAAAGAAATCACATTAGGATTCTCTTTTTAACCTGTACCTTAAAACACTAGTGCTTAGGAAATCTACTGGAGGCAGAAGCAGTCAAGGGTAGCTTACGGTTAGGGTTAGGGTTAGGGTTAGGGTACGGCTTAGGGTACGGGTTCGGGTATGGGTTAGGGTTAGGGGTAGTGCTAGGGTTAGGGCTCGGTTTAGGGAACGGGTTAGTATTAGGGTACTTGTTAGGGTAGGGATTAGGGTTAGAGTACACGTTAGGTTTAGGGTAGGGGTTGAGGTTAGGGTACGCGTTAGGGTTAGGGTAGTTATTAAACCTATCCCACTCTCTAGATACCCCTTAGCACGTAAAGGAATATTATTTGGGGGTCCAGCCATGGAGAAGAGTTTAGACACTAGGGTAAGATAAGGAACACACCCATTATAAAGAAATCACATTAGGATTCTCTTTTTAACCTGTTCCTTAAAACACTAGCGCTTAGGAAATCTATTGGAGGTAGAAGCAGTGAAGGGTAGCTTAGCGTTGGGGTTAGGTTTAGCGTTAGGGTAAGGCTTAGCGTACGGGTTTGGGTAAGGGTTCGGGTACAGCGTAGGGTATGGGTTAGGGTTAGTGTTAGGGTTAGTGCTCGGTTTAGGGTACGGGTTAGGATTAGCATACGTGTTAGGGTTAGGGTAGGGGTGAGGGTTAGGGTACGGATTACGGTTAGGGTAGTTATTAAACCTATCCCACTCTCTAGATACCCCTTAGCACGTAATGGAATATTATTTGGGGGTCCAGCCATGGAGAAGAGTTTAGACATTAGGATAAGATAAGGAACACACCGATTATAAAGAAATCATATTAGGATTCTCTTTTTAACCTGTTCCTTAAAACACTAGTGCTTAGGAAATCTATTGGAGTCCGAAGTAGTCATGGGTAGCTTAGGGTTAGGGTTAGGGTTAGGGTTAGGGTTATGGTATGGCTTAGGGTATGGTTTCGGGTACGGGTTCGGGTACGGCGTAGGGTATGGGCTAGGGTTAGGGTTAGTGTTAGGGTTAGGGCTCGGTTTAGGGAGCGGGTTAGGATTAGGGTACTTGATAGGGTTTGGGTAGGGGTTAGGGTTAGAGTACGCGTTAGGTTTAGGGTAGGGTTTAGAGTTAGGGTACGCGTTAGGGTTAGGGTAGTTATTAAACCTATCCCACTCTCTAGATAGCCCTTAGCACGTAATGGAATATTATTTGGGGGTCCAGGCATGGAGATGAGTTTAGACATTAGGATAAGATAAGGAACACACCCATTATAAAGAAATCACATTAGGATTCTCTTTTTAACCTCTTCCTTAAAACACTAGTGCTTAGGAAATCTATTGCAGGCAGAAGCAGTCATGGGTAGCTTAAGGTTAATGTTAGGGTTAGGATTAGGGTTAGGGTACGGTTTAGGGTACGGTTTCGGGTACGGCCTAGGGTATGGGTTACATTTAGGGTTTGGGTTATTTTTAGGGTTAGGGCTCGGTATAGGATACGGGTTAGGAGTAGGGTACGTGTTAGGTTTAGGGTAGGGGTTAGGCTTGGGGTACGCGTTAGGGTTAGGGTAGTTATTAAACCTATCACACGCTCTAGATACCCCTTAGCACGTAAAGAAATATTATTTGGGGATCCAGCCATGGAGAAGAGTTTAGACACTAGGATAAAATAGGGAACACACCCATTATAAAGAAATCACATTAGGATTCTCTTTTTAACCTGTTCCTTAACACACTAGTGCTTAGGAAATCTATTGGAGGCAGAAGCAGTGAAGCGTAGCATAGGGTTAGGGTTAGGGTTAGGGTTTGGGTACGGCTTAGGGTATGGGTTTGGGTTAGGGTTAGGGTTAGGGTTAGGGCTCGGTTTAGGGTACGGGTTAGTATTAGGGTAGGTGTTAGGGTTAGGGTAGGTGTTAGGGTTAGGGTACGGATTAGGGTTGGGGTAGTTATTAAACTTATCCCACTCTCTAGATGCCCCGTAGCACGTAAAGGAATATTACTTGGGGGACCAGCCATGGAGAAGAGTTTAGACATTAGGATAAGATAAGGAACACAACCATTATAAAGAAATCACATTAGGATTCTCATTTTAACCTGTTCCTTAACACACTAGTGCTTAGGAAATCTATTGGAGGCAGAAGCAGTGAAGCGTAGCATAGGGTCAGGGTTAGGGTTAGGGTATGGGTACGGCTTAGGTTACGGGTTCGGGTACAGGTTTGGGTACGGCGTAGGGTATGGGTTTGGGTTAGGGTTAGGGTTAGGGTAGGGGATAGGGTTAGGGTACGGATTAGGGTTGGGGTAGTTTTAAACTTATCCCAGTCTCTAGATGCCCCGTAGCTTGTAAAGGAATATTACTTGGGGGACCAGCCATGGAGAAGAGTTTAGACATTAGGATAAGATAAGGAACACAACCATTATAAAGAAATCACATTAGGATTCTCTTTTTAACCTGTTCCTTAAAACACTATTGCTTAGGAAATCTATTGGAAGCAGAAGCTGTCAAGGGTAGCTTAGGGTTAGGGTTATGGTTAGGGTTAGGGTTAGGGTACGGCTAAGGGTACAGGTTCGGGTACGGCGTAGGGTGTGGTTTAGGGTTAGGGTTAGGGTTAGTGTTAGGGTTAGGGCTCGGTTTAGGATACGGGTTAGGATTAGGGTACTTGTTAGTGTTAGGGTAGGGGTTAGGGTTAGGTTACGCGTTAGGGTTAGGGTAGGGTTTAGTGTTAGGTTACGCGTTAGGGTTAGGGTAGTTATTAAACGTATCCCATTCTCTAGATACCCCGTAGCAAGTAAAGGAATATTATTTGGGGGTCCAGCCATGGAGAAGAATTTGGACACTAGGATAAGATAAGGAACACACCCATAATAAAGAAATCACATTAGGATTCTCTTTTTAACCTGTTCCTTAAAACACTAGTGCTTAGGAAATCTATTGGAGGCAGAACCAGTCAAGGGTAGCTTAGTGTTAGGGTTCGGGTTAGGGTTAGGTTTAGGGTACGGCTTAGGGTACGGGTTCGGGTACGGGTTCGGGTACGGCGTAGGGTATGGGTTAGGGTTAGGGTTAGTGTTAGGGTTAGGGCTCGGTTTAGGGAACGGGTTAGGATTAGGGTACTTGTTAGGGTTAGGGTAGGGGTTAGGGTTAGAGTGCGCGTTAGGTTTAGTGTAGGGGTTAGGGTTAGTGTACGCATTAGGGTTAGGGTAGTTATTAATCCTATCCCACTCTCTAGATACCCCTTAGCACGTAAAGGAATATTATGTGGGGGTCCATCCATGGAGAAGAGTTTAGACTCTAGGATAGATAAGGAACACAGCCATTATAAAGAAATCACATTAGGATTCTCTTTTTAACCTGTTCCTTAAAACACTAGAGCTTAGGAAATCTATTGGAGGCAGAAGTAGTCAAGGGTATCTTAGGGTTAGTGTTAGGGTTATGGTTAGGGTTAGGGTACGGTTTAGGGTACGGTTTCGGGTAAGTGTTCGGGTACGGCGTAGGGTATGCGTTAGATTTAGGGTTTGGGTTAGTGTTAGGGTTAGGGCTCGGTTTAGGATACGGGGTAGGATTAGGGTACTTGTTAGGGTTAGGGTAGGGATTAGGGTTAGAGTACACGTTAGGTTTAGGTTAGGGGTTGGGGTTAGGGTACGCGTTAGGGTTAGGATAGTTATTAAGCCTATCCCACTCTCTAGATACCCCTTAGCACGTAAAGGAATATTATTTGAGGGTCCAGCCATGGAGAAGAGTTTAGACACTAGGATAAGATAAGGAACACACCCATTATAAAGAAATCACATTAGGATTCTCTTTTTAACCTGTTCTTTAAAACACTAGCGCTTAGGAAATCTATTGGAGGTAGAAGTAGTGAAGGGTAGCTTAGCGTTGGGTTTAGGTTTAGCGTTAGGGTAAGGCTTAGGGTACGGGTTTGGGTAAGGGTTCGGGTACAGCGTAGGGTATGGGTTAGAGTTAGGGTTAGGGTTAGTGTTAGGGTTAGGGCTCGGTTTAGGGCATGGGTTAGGATTAGCGTACGTGTTAGGGTTAGGGTAGGGGTAAGGGTTAGGGTAAGGATTAGGGTTAGGATAGTTATTAAACCTATCCCACTATCTAGATACCCCTTAGCACGTAATGGAATATTATTTGGGGGTCCAGCCATGGAGAACAGTTTAGACATTAGGATAAGATAAGGAACACACCCATTATAAATAAATCACATTAGGATTCACTTTTTAACCTGTTCCTTAAAACACTAGTGCTTAGGAAATCTATTGGAGGCAGAAGCAGTCAAGGGTAGCTTAGGGTTACTGTTAGGGTTAGGGTTAGGGTTAGGGTTAGGGTACGGTTCAGGGTACGGGTTCGGGTACGGCGTAGGGTATGGGTTAGATTTAGGGTTTGGGTTATTTTTAGGGTTAGGGCTCGGTTTAGGATATGGGTTAGGTGTAGGTTACGTGTTAGGGTTAGGGTAGGGGTTAGGCTTAGTGTACGCGTTAGGGTTAGGGTAGTTATTAAACCTATCCCAGTCTCTAGATACCCCTTAGCACGTAAAGGAATATAATTTGGGGGTCCAGCAATGGAGAAGAGTTTAGACACTAGGGTAAAATAAGGAACACACCCATTATAAAGAAATCACATTAGGATTCTCTTTTTAACCTGTTCCTTAAAACTCTAGGGCTTAGGAAATCTATTGGAGGCAGAAGCAGTCAAGGGTAGCTTAGGGGTAGGTTTAGGGTTAGGGTACGGTTTCAGGTACGGCATAGGGTATGCGTTAGGGTTAGGGTTAGGGTTAGTGTTAGGGTTAGGGCTCGGTTTAGGGTACGGGTTAGGATTAGCGTACGTGTTAGGGTTAGGGTAGGGGTGAGGGTTAGGGTACGGATTAGGGTTAGGGTAGGTATTAAACCTATCCCACTCTCTAGATACCCCTTAGCACGTAATGGAATATTATTTGGGGGTCCAGCCATGGAGAAGAGTTTAGACATTAGGATAAGATAAGGAACACACCGATTATAAAGAAATCACATTAGGATTCTCTTTTTAACCTGTTCCTTAAAACACTAGTGCTTAGGAAATCTATTGGAGGCAGAAACAGTCCTGGGTAGCTTAGGGTTACTGTTAGGGTTAGGGTTTGGGTTAGGGTTAGGGTTAGGTTTTGGTTTAGGGTATGGGTTCGGGTACGTGATCGGGTATGGCGTAGGGTATGGGTTAGATTTAGGGGTTGGGTTAGTGTTAGGGTTAGGGCTCGTTTAGGATACGGGTTAGGATTAGGTTACGTGTTAGGGTTAGGGTAGGGTTTAGGGTTAGGGTACGCGTTAGGGTTAGGGTAGTTATTAAAACTATCCCACTCTCTAGATACCCCTTAGCAAGTAAAGCAATATTATTTGGGGGTCCAGCCATGGAGAAGAGTTTAGACACTAGGATAAGATAAGGAACACACCCATTATAAAGAAATCACATTAGGATTCTCTTTTAAACCTGTTCCTTAAAACACTAGTGCTTAGGGAATCTATTGGAGGTAGAAGCAGTGAAGGGTAGCTTAGGGTTAGGTTTAGGGTTAGCGTTAGGGCACGGCTTAGGATACGGGTTTGGGTAAGGGTTCGGGTACAGCGTAGGGTATGGGTTAGAGTTAGGGTTAGGGTTAGTGTTAGGGTTAGGGCTCGGTATAGGGTACGGGTTACGATTAGGGTACGAGTTAGGGTTAGGGTAGTTATTAAACCTATCCCACTCTCTAGATAGCCCTTAGCACGTAATGGAATATTATTTGGGGGTCCAGCCATGGAGATGAGTTTAGACATTAGGATAAGATAAGGAACACAACCATTATAAAGAAATCACATTAGGATTCTCTTTTTAACCTCTTCCTTAAAACACTAGTGCTTAGGAAATCTATTGCAGGCAGAAGCAGTCATAGGTAGCTTAAGGTTAATGTTAGGGTTAGGGTTAGGGTTAGGGTACGGTTTAGGGTACGGTTTCGGGTACGGCGTAGGGTATGGGTTAGATTTAGGGTTTGGGTTATTTTTAGGGTTAGGGCTCGGTTTAGGATACAGGTTAGGTGTAAGGTACGTGTTAGGGTTAGGGTAGGGGTTAGGCTTAGGGTACGCGTTAGGGTTAGGGTAGATATTAAACCTATCCCACTCTCTAGATCCCCCTTAGCACGTAAAGGAATATAATTTGGGGGTCCAGTAATGGAGAAGAGTTTAGACACTAGGATAAAATAAGGAACACACCCATTATAAAGAAATCACATTAGGATTCTCTTTTTAACCTGTTCCTTAAAACACTAGTGCTTAGGAAAAGTATTGGAGGCAGAAGCAGTCAAGTGTAGCTTAGGGGTAGGTTTAGGGTTAGTGTACGGTTTCGGGTACGGCGTAGGGTATGCGTTAGGGTTAGGGTTAGTGTTAGTGTTAGGGTTAGGGCTCGGTTTAGGGTACGGGTTAGGATTAGCGTACGTGTTAGTGTTAGGGTAGGGGTAAGGGTTAGGGTACGGATTAGGGTTAGGGTAGTTATTAAACCTATCCCACTCTCTAGATACCCCTTAGCACGTAATGGAATATTGTTTGGGGGTCCAGCCATGGAGAACAGTTTAGACATTAGGATAAGATAAGGAACACACCCATTATAAAGAAATCACATTAGGATTCTCTTTTTAACCTGTTCCTCAAAACACTAGTGCTTAGGAAATCTATTGGAGGCAGAAGCAGTCAAGGGTAGCTTAGGGTTACTGTTAGGGTTAGGGTTAGGGTTAGGGTACGGTTTAGGGTACGGGTTCGGATACGGCATAGGGTATGGGTTAGATTTAGGGTTTGGGTTATTTTTAGGGTTAGGCCTCGGTTTAGGATACGGGTTAGGAGTAGGGTACGTGTTAGGGTTAGGGTAGGGGTTAGGCTTAGGGTACGCGTTAGGGTTAGGGTAGTTATTAAACCTATCCCACTCTCTAGATCCCCCTTAGCACGTAAAGGAATATAATTTGGGGGTCCAGCAATGGAGAAGAGTTTAGACACTAGGATAAGATAAGGAACACACCCGTTATAAAGAAATCACATTAGGATTCTGTTTTTAACCTGTTCCTTAAAACACTAGTGCTTAGGACATCTATTGGAGGCAGAAGCAGTCAAGGGTAGCTTAGGGGTAGGGGTAGGGTTAGGGTTAGGTTTAGGTTTAGGGTTAGGGTATGGCTTAGTTAACGGGTTCGGGTACGGTTTCGTGTACTGCGTAGGATATGGGTTAGGGTTAGCTTTAGGGTTTGGGTACGGCTTAGGGTACGGGTTCGGGTACAGGTTTGGGTACGGCGTAGGGTATGGGTTTGGGTTAGGGTTAGGGTTAGGGTTAGGGCTCGGTTTAGGGTACAGGTTAGGATTAGCGTACGTGTTAGGGTTAGGGTAGGGGTGAGGGTTAGGGTACGGATTAGGGTTAGGGTAGTTATTAAACCTATCCCACTCTCTAGATACCCCTTAGCGCGTAATGGAATATTACTTGGGGGTCCAGCCATGGAGAAGAGTTTAGACATTAGGATAAGATAAGGAACACACCGATTATAAAGAAATCATTTTAGGATTCTCTTTTTAACCTGTTCCTTAAAACACTAGTGCTTAGGAAATCTATTGGAGGCAGAAGTAGTCATGGGTAGCTTAGGGTTAGGGTTAGGGTTAGGGTTAGGGTTATGGTACGGCTTAGGGTACGGTTTCGGGTACGGGTTCGGGTACGGCGTAGGGTATGGGCTAGGGTTAGGGTTAGTGTTAGGGTTAGGGCTCGGTTTAGGGAGCGGGTTAGGATTAGGGTACTTGATAGGGTTTGGGTAGGGGTTAGGGTTAGGGTACGCGTTAGGTTTAGGGTAGGGTTTAGAGTTAGGGTACGCGTTAGGATTAGGGTAGTTATTAAACCTATCCCAGTCTCTAGATACCCTTAGCACGGAAAGGAATATTATTTGGGGGTCCAGCCATGGAGAAGAGTTTAGACTCTAGGATAAGATATGGAACACAGCCATTATAAAGAAATCACATTAGGATTCTCTTTTTAACCTGTTCCTTAAAACACTAGTGCTTAGGAAATCTATTGGAGGCAGAAGCAGTCATGGGTAGCTTAGGGTTAATGTTAGGTTTAGGGTTAGGGTTAGGGTACGGTTTAGGGTACGGTTTCGGGTACGGCATAGGGTATGGGTTAGATTTAGGGTTTGGGTTATTTTTAGGGTTAGGGCTCGGTTTAGGATACGGGTTAGGAGTAGGGTACGTGTTAGGGTTAGGGTAGGGGTTAGGCTTAGGGTATGCGTTAGGGTTAGGGTAGTTATTAAACCTATCCCACTCTGTAGATCCCCCTTAGCACGTAAAGAAATATAATTTGGGGGTCCAGCAATGGAGAAGAGTTTAGACACTAGGATAAAATAAGGAACACACCCATTATAAAGAAATCACACTAGGATTCTCTTTTTAACCTGTTCCTTAAAACACTAGTGCTTAGGAAATCTATTGGAGGTAGAAGCAGTGAAGGGTAGCTTAGGGTTAGGGTTAGGGTTCGGGTTAGGTTTAGGGTACGGTTTAGGGTACGGTTTCGGGTACGGCGTAGGGTATGGGTTAGATTTATGGTTTGGGTTATTTTTAGGGTTAGGGCTCGGTTTAGGATACGGGTTAGGAGTAGGGTACGTGTTAGGTTTAGGGTAGGGGTTAGGCTTAGGGTACGCGTTAGGGTTAGGGTAGTTATTAACCTATCCAACTCTCTAGATCCCCCTTAGCATGTAAAAGAATATCATTTGGGGGTCCAGCAATGGAGAAGAGTTTAGACACTAGGATAAAATAAGGAACACACCCATTATAAAGAAATCACATTAGGATTCTCTTTTTAACCTGTTCCTCAAAACACTAGTGCTTAGGAAAACTATTGGAGGCAGAAGGAGTCAAGGGTAGCTTAGGGGTAGGTTTACGGTTAGGGTACGGTTTCGGGTACGGCGTAGGGTATGCATTAGGGTTAGGGTTAGTGTTAGTGTTAGGGTTAGGGCTCGGTTTAGGGTACGGGTTAGGATTAGGGTACGTGTTAGTGTTAGGGTAGGGGTTAGGGTTAGGGTACACGTTAGGGTAAGGTTAGTTATTAAACCTATCCCACGCTCTAGATACCCCTTAGCACGTAAAGAAATATTATTTGGGGATCCAGCCATGGAGAAGAGTTTAGACACTAGGATAAAATAAGGAACACACCCATTATAAAGAAATCACATTAGGATTCTCTTTTTAACCTGTTCCTTAACACACTAGTGCTTAGGAAATCTATTGGAGGCAGAAGCAGTGAAGCGTAGCATAGGGTTAGGGTTAGGGTTAGGGTTTGGGTACGGCTTAGGGTACGGGTTCGGGTACAGGTTTGGGTACGGCTTAGGGTATGGGTTTGGGTTAGGGTTAGGGTTAGGGTTAGGGCTCGGTTTAGTGTACGGGTTAGTATTAGGGTACGTGTTAGGGTTAGGGTAGGTGTTAGGGTTAGGGTACGGATTAGGGTTGGGGTAGATATTAAACTTATCCCACTCTCTAGATGCCCCGTAGCACGTAAAGGAATATTACTTGGGGGACCAGCCATGGAGAAGAGTTTAGACATTAGGATAAGATAAGGAACACAACCATTATAAAGAAATCACATTAGGATTCTCATTTTAACCTGTTCCTTAACACACTAGTGCTTAGGAAATCTATTGGAGGCAGAAGCAGTGAAGCGTAGCATAGGGTCAGGGTTAGGGTTAGGGTATGGGTACGGCTTAGGTTACGGGTTCGGGTACAGGTTTGGGTACGGCGTAGGGTATGGGTTTGGGTTAGGGTTAGGGTTAGGGTAGGGGATAGGGTTAGGGTACGGATTAGGGTTGGGGTAGTTATTAAACTTATCCCAGTCTCTAGATGCCCCGTAGCTTGTAAAGGAATATTACTTGGGGGACCAGCCATGGAGAAGAGTTTAGACATTAGGATAAGATAAGGAACACAACCATTATAAAGAAATCACATTAGGATTCTCTTTTTAACCTGTTCCTTAAAACACTATTGCTTAGGAAATCTATTGGAGGCAGAAGCAGTCAAGGGTAGCTTAGGGTTAGGGTTATGGTTAGGGTTAGGGTTAGGGTACGGCTTAGCGTACAGGTTCGGGTACGGCGTAGGGTGTCGTTTAGGGTTAGGGTTAGGGTTAGTGTTAGGGTTAGGGCTCGGTTTAGGATACGGGTTAGGATTAGGGTACTTGTTAGTGTTAGGGTAGGGGTTAGGGTTAGGTTACGCGTTAGGGTTAGGGTAGGGGTTAGTGTTAGGTTACGCGTTAGGGTTAGGGTAGTTATTAAACGTATCCCATTCTCTAGATACCCCGTAGCAAGTAAAGGAATATTATTTGGGGGTCCAGCCATGGAGAAGAATTTGGACACTAGGATAAGATAAGGAACACACCCATAATAAAGAAATCACATTAGGATTCTCTTTTTAACCTATTCCTTAAAACACTAGTGCTTAGGAAATCTATTGGAGGCAGAACAAGTCAAGGGTAGCTTAGTGTTAGGGTTCGGGTTAGGGTTAGGTTTAGGGTAGTACGGCTTAGGGTACGGGTTCGGGTACGGGTTCGGGTACGGCGTAGGGTATGGGTTAGGGTTAGGGGTAGTGTTAGGGTTAGGGCTCGGTTTAGGGAACGGGTTAGGATTAGGGTACTTGTTAGGGTTAGGGTAGGGGTTAGGGTTAGAGTGCGCGTTAGGTTTAGTGTAGGGGTTAGGGTTAGTGTACGCATTAGGGTTAGGGTAGTTATTAATCCTATCCCACTCTCTAGATACCCCTTAGCACGTAAAGGAATATTATTTGCGGGTCCATCCATGGAGAAGAGTTTAGACTCTAGGATAGATAAGGAACACAGCCATTATAAAGAAATCACATTAGGATTCTCTTTTTAACCTGTTCCTTAAAACACTAGAGCTTAGGAAATCTATTGGAGGCAGAAGTAGTCAACGGTATCTTAGGGTTAGTGTTAGGGTTATGGTTAGGGTTAGGGTACGGTTTAGGGTACGGTTTCGGGTAAGTGTTCGGGTACGGCGTAGGGTATGCGTTAGATTTAGGGTTTGGGTTAGTGTTAGGGTTAGGGCTCGGTTTAGGATACGGGGTAGGATTAGGGTACGTGTTGGGGTGAGGGTAGGGGTTAGGCTTAGGATACGCGTTAGGGTTAGGGTAGTTATTAAACCTATCCAACTCTCTAGATACCCCTTAGCACCTAAAGGAATATTATTTGGGGGTCCAGCCATGGAGAAGTGTTTAGACACTAGGATAAGATAAGGAACACACCCATTATAAAGAAATCACATTAGGATTCTCTTTTTAACCTGTACCTTAAAACACTAGTGCTTAGGAAATCTACTGGAGGCAGAAGCAGTCAAGGGTAGCTTACGGTTAGGGTTAGGGTTAGGGTTAGGGTACGGCTTAGGATATGGGTTCGGGTATGGGTTCGGTCATGGCGTAGGGTATGGGTTAGTGTTAGGGGTAGTGCTAGGGTTAGGGCTCGGTGTAGGGAACGGGTTAGTATTAGGGTACTTGTTAGGGTTAGGGTAGGGATTAGGGTTAGAATACACGTTAGGTTTAGGGTAGGGGTTGGGGTTAGGGTACGCGTTAGGGTTAGGATAGTTATTAAGCCTATCCCACTCTCTAGATACCCCTAGCACGTAAAGGAATATTATTTGGGGGTCCAGCCATGGAGAAGAGTTTAGACACTAGGATAAGATAAGGAACACACCCATTATAAAGAAATCACATTAGGATTCTCTTTTTAACCTGTTCCTTAAAACACTAGCGCTTAGGAAATCTATTGGATGTAGAAGTAGTGAAGGGTAGCTTAGCGTTGGGGTTAGGTTTAGCGTTAGGGTAAGGCTTAGGGTACGGGTTTGGGTAAGGGTTCGGGTACAGCGTAGGGTATGGGTTAGGGTTAGGGTTAGGGTTAGTGTTAGGGTTAGGGCTCGGTTTAGGGCACGGGTTAGGATTAGCGTACGTGTTAGGGTTAGGGTAGGGGTAAGGGTTAGGGTACGGATTAGGGTTAGGATAGTTATTAAACCTATCCCACTATCTAGATACCCCTTAGCACGTAATGGAATATTATTTGGGGGTCCAGCCATGGAGAACAGTTTAGACATTAGGATAAGATAAGGAACACACCCATTATAAAGAAATCACATTAGGATTCACTTTTTAACCTGTTCCTTAAAACACTAGTGCTTAGGAAATCTATTGGAGGCAGAAGCAGTCAAGGGTAGCTTAGGGTTACTGTTAGGGTTAGGGTTAGGGTTAGGGTTAGGGTACGGTTCAGGGTACGGGTTCGGGTACGGCGTAGGGTATGGGTTAGATTTAGGGTTTGGGTTATTTTTAGGGTTAGGGCTCGGTTTAGGATATGGGTTAGGTGTAGGGTACGTGTTAGGGTTAGGGTAGGGGTTAGGGTTAGGGTACGAGTTAGGTTTAGGGTAGTTATTAAACCTATTCCACTCTCTAGATACCCCTTAGCACGTAATGGTATATTATTTGGGGTTCCAGCCATGGAGAAGAGTTTAGACACTAGGATAAGATAAGGAACACACCCATTATAAAGAAATCACATTAGGATTCTCTTTTTAAACTGTTCCTTAAAACATTAGTGCTTAGGAAATCTATCGGAGGCAGAAGCAGTCAAGGGTAGATTAGGGTTAGAGTTAGGGTTAGGGTTAGGGTTAGGGTACGGTTTAGGGTATGGGTTCGGGTACGGGTTCGGGTACGGCGTAGGGTATGTGTTAGGGTTAGGGTTAGTGTTAGGGTTAGTGTTAGTGTTAGGGTATGGTTTAGGGTATGGGTTCGGGTACGGGTTCGGGTACGGCGTAGGGTATGTGTTAGGGTTAGGGTTAGTGTTAGGGTTAGTGTTAGTGTTAGGGCTCGGTTTAGGGTACGGGTTAGGATTAGGGTACGTGTAAGGGTTAGGGTACGGATTAAGGTTAGGCTACGCGTTAGGGTTAGGGTAGTTATTAAACCGATCCCACTCTCTAGATACCCCATAGCACGTAAAGGAATATTATTTTGGGGTCCAGCCACGGAGAAGAGTTTAGACACTAGGATAAGATAAGGAACACACCCATTATAAAGAAATCACATTAGGTTTCTCTTTATAACCTGTTCCTTAAAACACTAGTGGTTAGGTAATCCATTTGTGGAAGAAGCTGTCAAGGGTAGCTTAGGGTTAGGTTTAGGGTACGGCTTAGGGTACGGGTTGAGGTACGGTTTCGGGTATGGCGTAGGGTATAGGTTAAGGTTAGGGTTAGGGTTAGTTTTACGGTTAGGGCTCAGTTTTGGGTAGGGGTTAGGATTAGGGTACGTGTTAGGGTTAGGGTAGGGGTTTGGGTTAGGGTAGGCGTCAGGGTTAGGGTAGTTATTAAACCTATCCCACTCTCTAGATACCCCTTAGCACGTAAAGGAATATTATTTGGGGGTCCAGCCATGGAGAAGAGTTTAGACACTAGCATAAGATAAGGAACACACCCATTAGAAAGAAATCACATTAGGATTCTCTTTTTAACCTGTTCCGTAAAACACTAGTGCTTAGGAAATCTATTGGAGGCAGAAGCAGTCAAGTGTAGCTTAGGGTTAGGGTTAGGGTTAGGGTTAGGGTACGGCTTAGGTTATGGGTTCGGGTATGGTTTCAGATACAGCGTAGAGTATGGTTTGGGGTTAGGGTTAGGGTTAGTGTTAGGGTTAGGGCTCGGTTTAAGTTTAGGGTTAGGGTTAGGGTTAGGGTACGGCTTAGGGTATGGGTTCGGGTACGGGTTTGGGTAACACGTAGCGTATGGTTTATTGCTAAGTTTAGGTTTAGTTTTAGGGTTAGGCCTCGGTTTAGGTTATGGGTTAGGATTAGGGTACGTGTTAGGGTTAGGGTAGGGGTTAGGGTTAGTGTACGCATTATGGTTAGGGTAATTATTAAACCTATTCCACTCTCTAGATACCACTTAGCACATAAAGGAATATTATTTGTGATTCAGCCATGGAGAATAGTTTAGACACTAGAATAAGATTAGGAACACACCCATTATAAAGAATTCACATAAGGATTTTCTTTTTAAACTGTTCCTTAAAATACTAGTGCTTAGGAAATCTACTCGAGGCAGAAGCAGTCAAGGGTAGCTTACGGTTAGGGTTAGGATTAGGGTTAGGGTACGGTTTAGGGTACGGGTCGAGGACGGGTTCGGGTACGGCGTAGGGTATGGGTTATGGTTAGTGTTAGGGTTAGTGTTAGGGTTAGGGCTCGGTTTAGGGTTAGGGTTAGGGTTAGGGTTAGGGTACGGATTAGGGTATGGGTTCGGGTACGGGTTCAGGTTCGGCGTAGTGTATGGTTTAGGGCTAGGTTTAGGTTTAGTTTTAGGGTTAGGGCTCGGCTTAGGGTATGGGTTAGAATTAGGGTACGTTTTAGGTTTACGGTTAGGGTTAGGGTTAGGGTACGGGTTCGGGTACGAAGTAGGGTATGGGTTAGGGTTAGGGTTAGTTTACGGGTTAGGGTTCGGTTTAGGGTACGGATTAGGATTAGGGTACATGTTAGGTTTAGGTTAGGGGTTAGGGTACATGTTAGAGTTAGGATATTTATTAAACCTATCCCACTCTCTACATACCACTTAGCACTTAAAGGAATATAATTTGAGGTCCAGCCATGGAGAAGAGTTTAGATACTAGGATAAAATAAGGAACACACCCATTAAAAAGAAATCACATTAGGATTATCTTTTTAACCTATTCCTTAACACACTAGTGCTTAGGAAATCTACTGGAGGCAGAAGCAGTGAAGGGTAGCTTAGGGTTAGGTTTAGGGTACGGCTTAGGGTACGGGTTGAAGTACGCTTTCGGGTACGGCGTAGGGTATAGGTAAAGATTAGGGTTACGGATAGTTTTAGGGTTAGGGCTCGGTTTAGGGTACGGGATAGGATTAGGGTACGTGTTAGGGTTAGGGTAGGGGTTAGGGTTAGGGTAGTTATTAAACCTATCCCACTCTCTAGATACCCCTTAGAACGTTAAGGAATATTATTTGGGGGTTCAGCCATGGAGAAGAATTTAGACGCTAGGATAAGATAATGAACACACCCTTTAAAAAGAAATCACATTAGGATTCTCTATTTAACCTGTTCCTAAAAACACTATTGCTTAGGAAATCTATTGGAGGCAGAAGCAGTCAAGGGTAGCTCACGGTTAGGGATAGGTTTAGGGTTAGGGTTAGGGTACGGTTTAGGGTACGGGTTAGGGTTAGGGTGTTTATTATACCTATCCCAATCTCTAGATACCACTTAGCACGTAAAGGAATATTATTTGGGATCCAGGCATGGAGAAGAGTTTAGACACTAGGATAAGATAAGGAACACACCCATTATTAAGAAATCACATTAGGATTCTCTTTTTAACCTGTTCCTTAAGACACTAGTGCTTTGGGAATCTGTTGCAGGCAGAAGTAGTCAAGGGTGGGTTAGGATTAGTGTTAGGGTTACAGTACGGCTTTGGGTACGGGTCGGGTACGGCGTAGGTTATGGGTTAGGGTTAGGGTTCGGGTTAGTTTTAGGGTTAGGGCTCGGTTTAGGGTACGGGTTAGGATTAGGGTACTGGTTAGGGTTAGGGTAGGGGTTCGGGTTAGGGCAGTTATTAAACCTATCCCACTCTCTGGATATCCCTTAGCATGAAAAGGAATATTATTTGGGGATCCAGCCATGGAGAAGAGTTTAGACACTAGGATAAGATAAGGAACACACCCATTATAAAGAAATCACATTAAGGTTCTCTTTTTAACTTTTTCCTTAAAACACTAGTGCTTAGGAAATCTACTGGAGGCAGAAGCAGTCAAGGGTAGCTTACGGTTAGGGTTAGGGTTAGGATTAGGGTATGGCTTAGGGTTCCGGTTTCAGCTACGGGTTCGGGTACGGCGTAGGGTATGGGTTAGGGTTA